>NC_072731.1:227107806-227371349 GCF_026930045.1 Uloborus diversus
AGTACTAGAAAAATGCATAATGAGTTCGTTGCCGTGGGATGGTTGTGTTTTGTCCGGTTATTATTGAAAAATAGATATATCTTTATATTAATATTTTGTGACGGTTGTTTTTTGCAATTATGTTGTTTTTATTGTAACACTATAGCATGATGTGAGACATCTTTTACTGCGTGTAATGACCATCTTATGTGGAAAAAAATGCATTTTAAATTCACATTTTTAAATGACTTATGAAAGGTGTTTTTTAAGGTTACTGTTAGTATCAAAAATTAGTGAATGAAATTAAGGTTTGAATATGAGTAATGAAACAGTTGAGATTTTGCGACAAGAGCGCGATCTTCTGAAACAAGAATTAGAAAGGATTAATTGTGAATTTGAGCAGACAACACATGAAAAAAATTTGTCTGCTCAGTACGGACTTGTGTTGCTAGATGAGAAACGAGCTCTACAACAACGTTGTGAAGATTTGGAAGCTTGCTATGATAGCGTGAAAGCGGAATTAGATTTGTTGCGTGAAGTAAAGTTTTTATGAAATAATTCTATTTGATCTTTTTAATTTTCATAAGTGATTGTGTATATATATTTATTTTTTAATCATTCTCCGTGGTGAAATCTTTCATTGTATGGTTTTGAAATAGTTACTAATTTGATAAAGAAAACTTAATGTTCGTAAAAGTCTAAATCATTGAAAAAATTTCAGGCCTTGGCAAAGTATCAAACAAGTCAAAAGGAAACTGCAACTAGTGGTATTGAACAAGAGGAAAGCTTACTTCTGGAGACAGCTAGTAAGGAGGCATCGTTTACTTCTGCTGTGCAAGAATTAGAAAAAGAACTAAAGCAGGTGAGGTTATTTGTCTTTGATCATATCTTATTGATTTATTTTCACTAAATTTATATGCAGCAATGTATAGGGGGTAAGGTTTGGTTTTTGACATGACATATCAAAAACTAGTTGAACATTCTTAAGCCTGTTGAAAGCTGACATTATTGTCAAATACAGTGATTGTTGATAATTTTTACTAACACATAAGGTTTCCTGATTCAGCTATAATGTACTCATTAGGGCTGGGTGATATCAGAATTTTAAATACTGAGATATATCTCTCCAAATGCCGATATATATATATATATATATATATATGGGTCGTTAAATTCAACATTTTACGGCGGGGGAGGGGGCTGCAAAGCATATAAAAAATGCAATGCCTATTACATAAATTAGTATCTGCAGCCAGGGCTGCGCCATCCCTATGTGCTGCGGCGCATGACGGCGCCAGAATCTAAAAGGCGCCGAGATCCACCTTTCAAAAATGCTCCAAATGGGGGAAATATCTCAAACCAAAGAAATAAAACCGAACTTTTCATTTTATCTAATGGTGAAACTATACTTCTCATTAAAACTAACAATCCATCTCGCTGCCATTCTAAAAAGAAAAATTATTGCCTTGTTGTGTCTAAACAGGCTATTCAAAGGCGCTAAATCTTTTGGCTTGAAAATACGTGATAGTAATTAATGCATACATCAGCATTTTTCTTCCTAATGTGGAGCCATGATACTATTTCATTATGTCATAGCACACAAGGTTGAGCATATGAGGCTCAAAAAAATAGTATTTCTCCATTTTGGTTCTCGTGGTGAATATGTTGTATTATAATTTGTGCAATATGTCTTTTAGTGATTTTTAACTATTGTTACCGATTATTTGACTGCTTCATGTTATCATGCATGAAAAAAATACGGTAAGCCATACGGTATTGTTGACAACAATTTAGGTAAACTTTTTAGTTTCAAAAGTAACGACTTGACCATAATTACTCGATCTCCTCTGCCCTTTCTAAAAGAGCTTTGGACAATGTATTTGTTTCAGATACTAAATACATTGCATTTTAAACGATTCCGTACGTTTCTATTTTAATAATTTTACTGAAAGGATTTCAGTTTCAGATTTTAAGATGGAAAATCCTCTATATTTCAATTTAAGTACATTAGGGGGCTCCGCCACCTGCTGGCTGTCGCTCGCCAACCCTCGAAGATTGTTTCGCAATCTTATTTGATTCACGAACATTTAAAGTGCCTGTTAAGAAGAATCAGTTGCAATACGCATTACAATAAGAACAAAATAGTAATCACTCTCCCCCTTCCCATAGAAAATATAGTTGTAGTAAAATTTTCATTAAACATAGAAAAATATTAAAATCCTAGTCCAACCCGAAGACAAAAAGAACTTAATAAAAATACATATAACAAAATTGTTTTTAAAGAAATGCTTCAAAGAGCACTCCTCTCCGGGGTCAAAACTAGTACTAAATTTCTGAAAATAGTAAAACGGCCATTTTGTATGTTTGAAAAGTAGCTTTCAAATTCGTGATCTCCAGTAATATACAGTGAATTCGCGATAACTCGAATCTAAAGGGGCTAACGAAAAACTTCGACTTATCGGCTGTTTCACGTACCGTTAGTTTCGGTTTTTGACATTTTATTATTAATAACCATCGAATATTTTAATTAATATGCATATGTAACAGACAAAATTACAGAACTTAAAAGTTTTTAAGCAAAATATGCACAGTTTCTCTGTGAAGAGTTTTGAAGACAAAGTTATGTCTGGTCTTGAACTTCTCTAGCCATCCAGCACAGGTGTGGAAATTTTCTATTTTGAGTAATATAGCGAAAATCGTTGCTTTATTATGCAGCAAAGACCCACCGATAAGAATGGCATTGTCTTAATTTTTATACAGCTGGAACCACTTGAATAGAGCTGATTCTATTTCAGGAAAGGTGCACATTTTCATTCGTTTCAAATTCGGATTCATGGATTTGTACTGAGTATTTGGAGACATTCCATATTTCAATGCAATATCTTTCTTTTTGATTGTTGGATTCCTTTCAATGTCATAAATAAAATTTACTTTACTTTCTAAATCCAAGGCTTTTCGCTTTCGCTTAGACATCTTTAATAGTAAAGAAAACTCCCTCTCTCGGGAACTTATCAATAAATGATAGAACTGAAGAATGAAGGGGAATGCATTTTAATTTAGGCCAGCATTTGAATAAAGGTACAATCAGTTGACTTGATAACTTAACAGCTCAAAAGCAAATTCGTAGTCCAGCAACATGTCAAAGTGTAAGCAGTACAGTACACAACAAAAGAAAACAAGCTATACTCATTTCCGCACATGGAACTCCTTTATCGCACATTGGCTCAACAGATGTTCTCCTTGCTGTAGAGGTCTATTGTGCAGGAATTGCAAGTGAAGGTGAATGTATTTTTTTCCCATAGTCACTTGAATTGTATATTTTTTTCTTTCCTTTTTTTTTCGTTCTTTCAAAATAAATTTCAAGTCATCTTTGCAGGGGTAGAAGTAGTCCTATATATCCTATATTTCCTATATTTTCAAAAAAGGCATCAAAAGTGTCCTATATTTCCTATATTTTTGAAATTGTCCTATATTTCTTATATTCTTATAGTTTATTATAAAAAATTGTAGAAAATTACCATTTCGCACTTTCTTTCACGACTTGGCAATTCAAGACTGCTTAAAAACAAGATGCTTGTTTATATTTTTTTTTTGGGGGGGGGGGGGGAATTTCTGCAAGCACCTGTCTCTAAATTTTGTAGAGTATTTTTTGACAAAATTTTCAATTTGTTTTAAGAGAAAGCTTCAATGATCTATATTTTATGACACGCTCTCCAAACTATTGACAAAGCACTTTGCCAATGAATTTTCACTAACAACAAAATGTGGGAAGATTCAGCCGCTATTAATGTTAAAAAAAAAGTTCTATTTGAAATATTTAAATGGAGGTAATTATGCAAAAAAATAAATAAATAAATAAGATAAATTATCCCTGCCTGGATTCAAAAATTGAACTTCTTACTAAAATCAGAATTTTGCATTATTTGAACACCTCAGAAATATGGATAGATCTTTTAAATTGTTTATCTTGTTTGGTGGGAAGCTTTTCAAAGTGAAGTGGTTGCTTGGTGAGCAAAAAGCTTCCCGCCAAACACGATAAACAATTTAAAAGATCTATCCATATTTCTGAGGAGTTGAAGGTGGGAGGAGGTTCTAATTAGGGCTCGACCGATGGCATTTTTTGGCCGATGCCGATTGTTCAAAGATGGCCGATTGCCGATTGTTTTCCTCCAAATGGCCGATGCCATAGGCCGATGGCAAACAAAAAAAAAGAAAAAAGGAAAATCTAACAGAAATAAATTGATAAGATTGTCAGGGATTTAAAGGATCATTAATTCTTTTCACTTTGCTTCCTTGCTCCGAATAAGGAATTGTAATCACAAAAAAACAAAAAAAAAATCAGATTTCGACCTAAATTTCTATTTTACGATTACCCAATTCAAACTTCACAAGTTTTTTCGGCACATGTGTAAATGCATATGTACCTAAGAACATATAAATGACCAAAATATCCATTTTGAACACCTCCTTAGTTAATTATCGCAAATTCTTTTGTGATGTCTTAATGCATGAAAACTTGTGTCACTCAAAAACGTTATGAAATAGTAAGTTGAAAACTCATACGCACGTAGTGTGATCTAAGAGTTCGAGGACAAGTTGTATAAAACCTTACCCTGAATAGTTCACATTACCGAAGTACATATATCTACAAAATTGTCACCTTGAACGACCATGCACTTATGCCAACGTTCGTATAGCTTTTAGAAGGACTCCTGGAACACATTTGTCGCAACCTTCTGTAAGGCCTCTTGCGCTGCTGCTTTAACTTCATCGTGGGGAAGAAGTCGACTTTCATGTTGAGGATGAACGGTTCGATTGGTCAATACTCTGATATGACAAACAAATAACATAACGTTTCGTTGGACTTTGCTCTGTGTGACTTTTACCTGTTCCCAGCAAAAAAACATTTGCATGGACGCAGCTTTCTTCCGTCAGGAGAAGATAAAACTGCATCACAGAAGGTAGCGAAAAAGTGGCTTCCAGGAGTGTTTCTAAAAGTTATATGAACGCTGACAGAAATACATAGTCCCTCAAGGTGACCTTTTGAAGGTGGATGTGCTTCGGTAATGTGAACTATTCTGGGTAAGGTTTGATAGTACAGCTTGTCCCTCGAACTTTTGAATCGTACTACGTACAATCTGTACAGGGTGTAGTTATACTTCTCCTTTTCAGAACTGCTGTATGATGGAAGACAAAAAACAACAGTCAAAAAAAAAAAGAAAGAAAGAAAAAAAAAAGAAAAACAACGAGACTGTTTGATAACCAATTGATTTGTTTTCTTTTTTAATTGAACATATAACTAAGATTTAAGTATTATTTTAATAATGTATGGATTTAGGTGCACTAAACATAGTTAAAAAACATTAAATTATGTTGTTTAATTATTCAAAAAAAATTAAGAATAAAACTATGAAACCGTCAACAAATTACGCAATTAAAGTGGAAAGAGTGCACGTAGACATTTTTTAGTCATCAAATTAAACAAAAAAGGTAACAGATAAATTACAATATTGAATCCTAACAGGAATGTTTTTATACTTATTTAAAGTTTATGAACAGAAAAGTTTGCATTTTTCATAAAACCTATAACAGTGACACAAATTTTACGGAAAAAAGAAATAACCACGAAAAGAGCGAGGTTCTTAAAATGCAACCAGAATAAATCAACTCAATATTTACACCAAATTAATCACTGAATACATATACTACTTGATCTGATGTTTGCACACGTAATATTGAACAATTTGATTGTTTAATCTTTTTTGAAGCACTAGAAACAAGTTCAAATTAAATTTTTCAATTTAACAATAATTTTCTGAAATTAAAAAAAAAATGCATAATAGAAAATCCTTGAAACTTTTCTACAACATATTATTAAAAATATGATGAAAACAAAAATAACTTATTCATTGATTTTACATAAATACATAAAAATAGTTACTTACAACAGAAAAAAATCGATCGCTATTAATGATGCAAAAAAGATGGCTCATTACGAAATATAGGTGAAACAAGTATAAGAAATATGCAAAATGACATTTCCTGATCAAAATAAATTATCGTTAAATATTTAAGAAATGCTTGAAACGACGAGGATGGGTTAGGGGGGTCAACCTCTGATTTTGGAGTAATTCACAACATTAAACTTTGGCCCCAACTTCGGCCCCCTTTTTATAGTACAGAACCGCTACCATCAACGCCTCGGAAGAGTTTCTGAACCTACTTCAGCACTTCCGAAGAAAAAATTCAAAAGTCCCTTTGATTTCCGAATTATGTCACCATTCAAAACGTCTTTAATCAATTTCTTACATTAATGCTCGAAATTCTTCCAAAACAATAGATAAAGCTTGAAAAAAAAAATCTCTAATTTTATGAATGGTGTTAGTTTTAAACAACTCCGAAGTACAACTAGAGTTTATTTTCAGAAATTGAGGGAGTGGGAGGAGGAGCACATAAGTGTTCTCGAAAATACAAAAAATAGTCGTAAAAAATAGAGTTCAAAATAATCATAAACATTGAGCAGAAAAACCCTTTTAATACTTGCACCCGAGTTTGTTTTGATGTGCAGTGGCGGATTTAAAATATAGCAAATGTTTCAATTGCGCGAGAGGCCCCATAACCATAGGGGAACCGTAGGATTTACAAAAATGCCTATGATAAATATTTTACAACTTCTGTGATAGAAAAATAGGGCCCGAAAATGTATTTCGACGGGCCTCAAACTTGTATCTCCGCCGAAGCGATACAGAAAAAACTGCAACACTGTGATTCATATTACAAATATCGAAAAATTAAAAATTACCGTCGGTTCAACGGGAATCTAACAAAATGAAACAAAACCGGTTTCGCCATCTCATATTTGTTTCCATGGTCTCCAATGCGGCAAAATATCACCAAATGATCGTCAGTCTGAGACGCTAAATTAGTTTTGCATTGAAATAAGTAATTAATAGCCACAAAAAATAAGTAAATAGGCTTTTTAGAACACCCGATCGAAAACAAAAAGGGAAGTGCACAACTGGAACGCACGCACACCACACATGTGAAAATTTAGCATTCTACAGCTTACCATTTTTGAGTTATGACTTGTGAGAGGTACATACGTACATCCAGCTGCAAGAAACAACGCAACAATTAACTTGTTCGGTACTTGAATGCAGTATTAAAAAAACTTTCAGGGGTGACTAAAATAGAAATTCATACTGAAATTTAAGTAAACGATTTTATATGAAAACGGTAACTCAATTTACTTTGTATTGCAAAATAAAACAACAAAGGTCCTTTTTTTTCAAAAACATCGGCCAATTCCATCGGCTTTTCGATGTTTTTTAAGGCCGATGGGCCGATGTTTCCTGCAAGTTAGCATCGGCCGCCGATGCTGATGCCGATGGCTAAATTGTTGAACCATCGGCGCCGATGCATCGGTCGAGTCCTAGTTCTAATGGAAGTAGCTGTGATGAAAAAGGAAAAGAGGGAGGATGATAGTTTGGCAGATACTTGGCGGGCAAACTAGGTATCATAACTTTTTATGGCTGAGGGTTTTTAGGTTTAGGATGCAGTTTTTTTTTTGTTTTGTGCGGAAAAGTTAAAGGTTTTCTTGGCGGGGAAATTTTTACAACAATGTAGTTTTTGATGAGATAAAATTTTTACAGGATCCTTCCATTGATACGTCACCATCTTGTTAAAAATTTTGAGGAATGGGGATTGGATGTTACTTGGATGTAAATTAATTCCTTTTGGAAAAATACTTCGTAATAACAAAAATTGATCAGCTTTTTAGATGCAAATACTTAGGTTTTTTTAGTAGTGAAAGTCTTCAGCACCTTTCATAAGATAAAGCATCAGTTGAAAGAGGTTTTTCTCACAAACAAAAAGATAATGACATAAGAAAGATCATCTTAAAACATTGACTCTATAATAAGAGTTTTAAGGTTAATTAAGGTACTGCAATTGGGAAAGCAATAAATTATGCATGCATTACCAAGGAAAGAGTTCAGTTTTATCATAATTTATCATAGTACTAAATACAAAATTCATAAAGATGTGGGAAATTCTTGTAGAGATGCATAACAGTCAGAGACAAAAAAAAAAAATAGTGAAACTTAGAGAAAAAATTGATTTTGCACAGTCTGATTAATGTAGGCAGTCAAGGCATAGAAAATAGCCTTAAACGTAAACACATATATATATATGTATAAAAAAAATTTCCTGAAGCTATTCATTTAAGAACTCTCATTCTAAGTAAAAGTTATAACTTTTATTTCGGTTTTTTATCTGTATGCAGTATGATTAATTGAAATCATTTATAAAAATTTATGCAAGAATATCTAGATTATATATATATACTATGTATTGTTTATTTTTTCATATCAGTATCAGGGGTCTGGCCAGAGGATATTTGGGTCCGTTAACGGACCCTTCACAAAAATCCGATCAACCAAAACGGACCTTTCACAAAATCCCGATCAAACAAAAGACCTTTCACAAAATCCCGATCAAACAAAACGGACTCTTCACAAAATTCTGATAAACAAGATCGGATCTGTCACAAATTGTTTATTGAAAGAGCAAATCTGAAAGCAAAATAACGCATATTTCTGTGTATAAACCGATAATTTTTGGAACCTTTTTTTAAGTCAAATTAGAGGAATCAGCTTATACAAAATCGGCTAATTTTGAAAAAAAAAAATCGGCACTCTTGCTATGCTTCTGCAAGCGATAAATAATTGCTACTGCCAAATAAATATAATGGTTGTTTGTTTTATCACAGCTAATTAGCGGGCGGTGTTGTAAACTTTTCTGAAAAGGCATTGGTAAGCACTTTTCTCCACTCATGATTTAATAAACAATAATAATATATATCTGCGAAATGAACTTAGAACTGCAAAAGAATAGTAAGGATGAGGAAGAAATATGATCGCTTCAGATAGGGTTACCAACTTCAAAATTATCACTACTTAGTGTCTGGCGTTGAACCTTTATAATGACTTGGATAGAAAATATTCTCATCATTTTGCCAGCTTGTCAATATTTGCGTTTTTACGGTGGGTGCGGTGCGATGTTTAATTGTTATTTTGGGAGAAAATTATATGGGTTTTGATTTTTCAATGCTAACAAGGATGATTAACTTTAAATAAACTCTTTTAATTACCGTTTTTTTTCTTCTTTAGATGTCTACATTTTGAAAAATGCAATCTTTTAACATCCGATATGAGAATCATATTTTGTTCTTTTTTCAAGCAAACTTCGCTTTATTAGGATTCAAATAAATGAAAAGTCTCTTTATTTCTGTTACAACTCTCATTTCAAGTTTTTAAAGCAAAATTCCATTTTCTGTTATGAGTCAAAAATTAAAATGCTGAATAGATGGTTTATTTTATTTTATTTTTCGGGTCAACTGTGTCCACAGATATTAATGATATATTTATCATAGGACTCTAAAATGCTATTTTAAAATAATTTTATGAAAAACATTTCTTTTACAAGACGTTTTTATACTTTTGATGCCTTCACTTTGAGAATTGCGATCTCTTTGCATCCGCTATGGGAATCCGATTTTACGAAATTTTGATGATTATTACGCTTTGTTAAGAGGTAAACAATTGAAATATCTTTTTATTTTTGTTAAAATCACGGAATTTATAAGTTTTAAACGAAATTCTGTGCTTATTAAGAGTGTCTTGGGTCAAAAAGTTGAATGCTGAACCCTATTCTGAATTTTATTTTATTTATTCATATTTTTGTTACAATTATTTTAAGTACTGTACAGAAATATATCTAGTATAATTTAACATAATGTAGAATGGTAGATAAATATTGATACTTGAAACAGCGATGCCCCCCCCCCCCTCCCCCCACCAAATATCAGAAAAAAAAATCCAGAATGATTTTCTCGACGTAGACGAGGAAAACACTCAACTTTTAAGTTTAATTGATGCCGTTTGTGCCATCTCTAAATTCTAAAATTTTGTTTTGACTTTTTTTTTTTTTTTTTTTGCGAAATTTTTTGATTTTTTACAAAATTAATTCATTTTTCACGAAATTATTTGATTTTTCACAAAAAACGGACAATGTGAAAAATCCTGGACAGACCCCTGAGTATTACTCATAAAACGTGTCCTATATTTGTCCTATATTTTTCGTGGAAAATGTCCTATGTATTAAAAGTTGACCACTTCTACCCGTGTCTTTGAAAAAACTTCGAGTTAAAGGAACATAACTTCGAGATATTGAGAATAATTAGCATAGAATTAAAGACAAAGGGATCAGGACTTAATAAAAACTTTGATCTGTAGTAATATTTGAGTTATCGGACTTCGAGTTATAGGGAATTGACTGTATATTGCTCTTTATTTTCGCACTTGAATTGAGTTTAGCCTAGGACTTTTCGTTAAAATAAAGACCCTTATATTCTGTTGTTCTAATTAATTGAGAAAATAGGAACAAGCTTTATTCAATACAGAAACAGAACCTCTTTTGAACAAAAAAGAATAATAAGGGGCGTGGGAAACCTTGCAGCTCTTTAATAGACAATTCACTCAAAATTTGAGCTAAAAAAATTATTTACAAAAAAAAACTGACTCGAAATTTAAAAAACAAAACCCCAGGTGCAAACCACCAGGCTGAAAGTAATTTTGTACAAAACTTCAAGGCTGTAGGTGTTATGGAGTCTCCTGGACGCAGACCCCCCGCCACAGACTTCCCTTCACAATTTCTTTGGCCTTACTTTTTTTTTAATGTATGGAGATAATCATAATCTCCTTGTCATTTATTGACAGGCATAAAAGTTTGATTAATATTAGAGATTAGAGAGATGTTTAGAGCTTTGATATTTAAAATATTTTTCTTTTGAAAACGTATTAGCATATCAGAGGAGCTACTGAACTTAAATAACTTTGAGATATGAAGTAAAAATGTATACAATAGTTCAAATTTAAATATTTGCTCATTGCTTTTTAAATATATTAAATTCCAAACATATTTTTTCCCACATCATATTTGTCTACAAAACTTCACTCCAGGTGTTAACTACACTCTCCTCGGACGCGACTGCATAAAGGCGCTCAAAAGACATTTGCACGACGACACCGATCAGGCTTGGCGCGGGCCTGTCTGCAACAGACAAAAGCCTTAGGCCATCTTGGTGAATAAATATTTCAGCAATTTATTCTTATAATAATAAATACACCATGGATGCTCATGTAAAGTGCGAGGGGGGGGGGGTTGAATCATGAGGCAGATTATGCAGCAGAAACTTTTGGGGTAATTCCATTGTGACAGGTGTGACATTCAGACACTATTTTTACTGTTTAAACCAACATTTTGAGCACTAAATCAGTTACCAAATACTTACAAAGTATTTTAATCATGTTTAACTATGCATTTGCTTGAATAATTGAGTTGAAGCAAAACTGTAGGACTTAATCAATTTTTTTAAAGAAATTTTTGAAATCTTGTGACGGGTGTGACGTTTACGAGATATGAGTTTTCACCTGCACACATGTTTCTAGAAATTCCTGTGAATATTTTAATGTTTTATGATGATAGCATTTTTTTTTCCTGTCAAACGTCATTCAAATGAAACTTAATACATGATATTTATGGTAAATTAATTTTTTTTTACTATACAAGAATTTTTTTTGTGTTGTGACAGGTGAAACAAAAGTTGTGACGGGTGTGACACTGTGTAAATCCCCTATTTGCACAGCAATGGATGATCAATTTCTAAAAGGATATTGATCAGAACAGATGACTAGCATGACAATAGCAAGGGCGTCCATATAGGGGGCCAAGGGGGGGGGGCTTGAGCTCCCCCCTTGAAAACAACTTCCTTGCTTTTAGTACTTTTTTCTTTGCAAAAATGTAAAAATATTTGTTCTCAAGTCATTAATGAATAAGTTATTAAAAATGTCAAATTTTAACAACTTTAAACTGTCCTGAAATCTGCTTCCATTCGGAAAATATCCTGCTAAACCATGGCTAAAATATCTTAGCCCTTCCCCCCTTACAATTTTGCATATGGGTGCCCATGGACAATAGTGAATATAAATTACATTTCATAAGAAAAAAAGCTAGTACTGTTTGTGTACATTTAGTTTGGCAGGTCTTCAATGGCCGCTAACAAAATTAGGTCAAGTGTGGCTTTTTTGGTAAGAACAAACTTTTTTTTTTAAGTATCACCTTTTACGGGGAAAAAATCAACAGGGTCATCCATTAGCTTGCATATCTTTACTTATTTCTTCTTAATAAGTTAATATGTAAAACAGTAACATAATACTAATAATGTAATGCTTTGTACTACATTGTCTTTGGTGGTTAGTGAAAAGAAAAATAAAAGCTACATGAGGTGTTAATATAATCTGACTGGAAGTAAGATATAGCATTTGTGTGAATTGCAGTGATAGCTATATTTTACAATGTAAACTTTGCAGTCTGTTCAGCTTGAACATTATCCGAGCTGTTTCCCCAAAAGTTGTCACTTCTCTGAACTTTATTTCTTCATTAATTCTAACTTGCAGATGAGATTCACTCAGACAGTGTTTGCTTCAATATACGAATCAATACTTGTCATCTTCACTGCGCAATTAAATAAATGAAAAGCAGTTTGATTTGATTTAGCTCAATTTGACATTGTTGACTGCATTTAGCCCCCCACAAATATGACTACTGCCGCGTTCTATGCAAAAAGGAAAAGAAAATCTAATCTCATGTCAGTTGAAAATCGCCTGTCCCGGAAAAGCATTAGTTTGATTGTTATACACCATTTTTGATAGAGCTCTACAGCAATCAAAACATTTTTTTTTTTTTACTTTTCATGGTTAAGACAATTCCTTTATTCCTTTTTCAGATCAGGTGTGCTAGTATTTTATACTGTCTCAAGGAGCATATTTGTTGTGATGCAGTAACTTACTTCCATAAGGGAGCAAATTTTTTTTATCTTTTAACCATGCACAACTTGTAAATGTGATAATTGGTTAATGAGACTTTATATTGCATCCTGAGAACCTGTGCCGTAATTTTGGGCTAAGTTTACTTGTTGTATAATTCCAATGTCTTCGATATTACTTTTTATCTCATGAAAAAAATTTTACTGAGGCATTTTCAAAAAACAGAGTAGTCATAAAAATGTGCAACTGATTATTTACTTCCTTTAAAATATTTGAAGAATTAAATAAAAGTAACTCACTCAATAAGGAAAAAATTATTGAAATACAACCTAATTCAAATCTGTCACGTTATAAGATTTTCAGATTTTTAAAAAAAAATCTACAGTGCAAATTTGTTAAGAAAAAGATTGGTTTAATTTTCTATTTCATTTAGAAAGTTTTTAAAAGCTATTTCAAATGCTGTCACACTTGTCCCGATGATTTTGTCAAACCCGTCACACCAAATTTTCCCAGAGAATTAATATTTGATCAAATTTAAACATTGTACTCCTATTCAAGCCAGCAAACATTAGGACTTTGGAAAGTTTCATGTTTTCCCATGGATGAATGCATTTGCTATGGTAACTTAAGCATCTTTTTTTTTTGGGTGTGATAGCGAGATCTTATAACTTTATTTAAACTAAAAATCCTGTTAAATATTTTGTTATGAAAAATTAAGTGTTCCAAAGGATAGACAAATGTCCCAAATAGTAATATATATGCACACATAAAAAATTCTCCTGCTTTAAATAGTAATCCTGGGCGAAAGAAAATACTATGTTTTCCTAAATACAAGTTTGTTATATTACGTTAACTTGAGGCTCAAAAAAATAATGAAAAGGTTACTTTTATGAAAATTTTCTTTATACTTTCATAAACCTCATGTTATAAGCTTTAATTTGATGTATTACTTGTAGCTATAAAACAATTTTTAAATTTCAACCCTCATGTCCACTTTTTCGAGGAATTGCCCCTTGGAGAAATTATTTTAGAAGAATTTAAGTCTTTTAATTAGTGAGGTGCCATTGCAGTTGGAGGGGGGAATGAGCACCCCCTAAGTACATCATCTGTACATTAAGATCTTTAGCTGAGAAACGCCATAGGACATCTTAATAAGTAAATATTCCATCGATTTGTTTGAATAATAATAGCTAAAGCAGGAGTGCCTATTGGGGGGGGGGGGGTCTTGATCCTGAGTATACCATTGAAATTATCAGAGAAGTTATTTGAAAGGAGTTTAGTCTCTTCAATAGACGGTGGCATTTTGGAGGGAAGCGCAATAAATTTGAGGGAGATCATCCTTTGTTCCAAGGCCAGGAGGTTTGAATGCCGCTGTTCACATTAGGCAGTGAGGAGCAAAGGGATGTAAGTGGCAAAATTAAAAAATTTGGAGATAACCGGTACACATGGTAGGGTAACCCCTTCTCTGTCTTGGAGCAAGAGATAGTATTAGTAACCCTTTGGTAGGTGCTGCTATACAGCATGATTTAGAAAAAAAAATCAATGAAAGCCTACCTAGGATGTTATCTTTAAAGTTGTTTTACTCAAAACTTGAAAATGTCCGCTTACATCCTTTTGCTTCTCACTGCCTCACATGTCTCTTTGCATTCAAGCATGGTTACATGAGCTTGATGATGAAGTAGCACATCCGATGTGTGTGGTGCCGCAGTCTGAGCATCATTTTTTGTAGAGTTTTTACAGAACAATGTCTGTACACGGTTTCCTCCTCCACGCACACTATCCAAACCTGAGATGACCCTACAAGGAATGAGGGTGAATTGTAATGAACTTTCATAGTATGTATTCGTGAATGTATTCAAGACCTTTAAGTGTCGTCTTGTGTCAAATGCAAGCTGTCACTCAGGCAAAAGGTGGCATATGCCTTTGTAATGAAAGCTTTTTTTTTATAGATGTATTCCTATTATTTTGTCCCATACCTGTATTGCACACTGATTTTATTTAAACAACCGCTAATTATTAGTTTGCACTTTTTCCTAGTACTTCTTTTGAACTCAAGCCACTTTATTTAATGCAAAACAGTCCATGCCTAGATAGATTATCTTATTTAGCTGAATCTGTTGACATTAATAATGCGATTTTTAATGTGTTGTGTGTATCACTTAGTATTTTCTTAACAACCTTTTAATGACTTGCTGATATTCTACATTTTAAAAAAGTTTTTTTCATTAACTTAGGCTCGTCTTGAAGTGTCCCGTGTAGGAGTTGAAAAGGAAAGGATCTTGCAAGAGAATATTGACCTTGCTAAGAATTGTGATGTAAGTGAATGGGAAAAAAGGAATTACAAAGCTGAACTCAAAGATCTAAAACTAAGAGAGGCTCGTCTCTTGAGTGATAACAATGAGCTTGAAGAAGAAAATATATCCCTGCAGAAACAAATTTCGTCACTCCGATCATCTCAGGTAAAATTTTGAATTCATTAAAACGTTTTTAGTGTTTGATTTCTGCTCCACTTTTGTAAAATATGCAAATGTCTTATTTATAAGGTTCAAATGTTTAATAAACACAAACTAATAAAAATGATTATCTAGAGTTAGCAGACACTAAAACTAGTGAAAAAGAAATTTAAAGTAAGTGTTGATAATTATAATTAAGTTTTTATATTCTTAAATGGCCTTACCCTTTGCCTGAGATTTCCTTGTTGGTGCAATCTTCTGGCAGGAAATATTCTCAAAAAGTTTTTAGACACTAAGCACAAAAAAAGGTGCATAAACCTTTGTGTTGGTTTTTGAAAGGAGATCCTTTTTGAATATTTTATTTCTTTTCTAACATTTTATAATCAAAGTACAATCAAGACAGGAAGTTTGCTTTGAAAAATTTTGTTAAATCATTTTGTCCATATTTCTTTGAAAAGTGAATAAAAATGCTCATTTTTATCAAACACAAACTAAATGAGTTTTATTCTTAACAAAAATTAATATTTTCAACACTTTAATCAATACAAATATAGGCACACTTGCCAAGACTAGCTAGGGAGGAGTTTCAAATGACTCACCCCCTCCATCTTTTCTGAAACTTTAGTGTCATACCGTATTGTCAATCCTAGTATGTTAATATTTGTATATATATATATATAAAAATTAAGCAAACAGAATTACAAATATTAAACAAATTATAAATAACAAATGATGATAAAAAGGAAAAATGCAAACAGCTATTAAGTAGGAATAGATAAAGAGTGAATCCAGAGCACTCTTTACTCCATTCACTCTTTATCTATTCCTACTTAATAGCTGTTTGCATTTTTCCTTTTTATCATCATTTGTTATTTATAATTTGTTTAATATTTGTAATTCTGTTTGCTTAATTTTATATTTACTTGGCTTTTTAGTTTTGCTGCGTTGCGCATCTATGGGCTCTTGGTGTGGTCTTTTCAATATTTTTCACTTTTATTATATATATATATATATATATATATATATATATATATATATATATATATATATATATATATATATATATATATATATATATGTAAAATCTGTTATAATCCCAGGCTGAAATTCAGGCTTATTGTTACTCCCTACCACCAGAAGTTCTAACTATTGATATCTGCATTTTTATTGTATTTTAAATAAAATCTGATGAACTATTTTAAAATTTTGTGATTAAACTGATAGGCTGCTGCATGAATTTTGTCTGTTTATATTAATATCATTTTGCAGTTTTATTCAATTAACTAGTGGACCCGCATGACTTTGCTTGTAGTTGAAAATTAAAAGGTCATTCGGTTCACCTGTATATTTACAAATAATCGATGACGAATTTCTCGCCAATTGGCTATGTTCATTCACTCTCCCATTCCACGTCATGGTAATTTCGTACTTTACTCGTCCATCTTAAGATAATTTTGCTCCGGAAAATGTTCATAAAATTGAAATAGAAAAAGAATAAAATCGATATTCATTTTCGAAAAATCGCTTCGAGGTGCACACCCCCATGCTTCAAATTAACTTTGTGCCAAATTTCATGAAAGGCCAAACGGTTTAAGCACTATGCGCGTCACAGACTTCCTACAGATATCCAGACAGAGAGACTTTCTGCTTTATTGTTAGTAAAGATGGAATTTCATTGTTTTTGAACTCTTGCAGGTGAAAAAGTTTGTTTTAATAGTTTGAAGTCTAAACATGTATATTGCAAAATTTTCCTACATTAATAATCTATTTTTGATTTTTCACCCTATACTAGCATTTACTGTGTTTTTTTTAATCTGTGTGGTGACCGGGTTATGAAAGAATAATCCCAATATATCCCAATGCATGTTGTTAGGGGTGATTGAAATGGAATTAGCTGTAGGGTTAACTATATCTCTTTACTGTGTGAAAGAAACCACTGTTTCGAAGTGTAAAGAAAATATAGCCGGACTGCTTCTACGAAAAAAACAGGAAACCACTAATGAATCCGAGATTTGGTTTACGTATAATGCAAACTCTTGAGGGTTGTTGACATTTTAATGTTTATGAAACTGAACAGAATAAGATGGGCCAGCCGTCTCATGAGAATGGATAGTGATAATTGTTTTGAAAGTTTTCAATGCAGTCCTTTTAAGACAACGATCAAAAGATTGGCCGTAAAAAGGGATGAGATTTATTGTTATTATGATCAAAAACTGGGGGTCCACGAACTACGACCAAGAGGAGAACCGCTTGGTTGAATCTTTTAAAAGAAGGTCAAAGCCCACAATGGACTGTCTAGCCAACTATGATGATTTTTTTTTTTTTTTTTTTTTTGACTTCCATCTTAATTTTAGTTGTACTCATTCATTAGTTATAATCAAAAATATTGTTGGAACTGTTTTCAAACATTTACCTATTATGCATTTGTAAAATAAATCCAAGTAATATAACATTTAAATGTTTTTTATTAATAATAATATTTTCATTAATATTTTTTTGTTATTCAGGTGGAATTTGAAGGAGCGAAACATGAGGTTCGTCGTTTGCAGGAGGAAATTGATAATGCTCAAGGCCAAATCGAAGAACTTACCTCCCTAAAACGCATTACAGAAAAGCAATTAGAAGAAGCTTTAGAAGCCTTACAGTCTGAGAGGGAACAGAAATATGCTCTGAAAAAAGAACTGGATCAGCGTGTCAATTCTGAATCCATTTTTAACATTAACAACTTAGGATTTTCAGGATTTGGACTTGGAAGTAAGAATCTATGTTATGGCAGTGTTGACAGTTGTATAGCACCTTCATCTTTATCCGTGCATGAGAGCATTAACAGTTTAATATTTAGGTGCACAAACTCTGTTTCTATGGAGGATGTGTCTAAAAACCCATGCATGTGTCTAACCACTGTTTTTGAAATGGTTGTAACCTGCATTATTTCTCTTTTCTCACCTTAATTTGATGTTGTTATTGGCGAAGCAGCTTTTTAAATGTTTTTAACAATGCATGATATTTTTTACTCTTTTTTTTTAGATTTGTGTTTGTATATTTTTCCGTTAATTTGCATTTATCATTTCGTTTCATTTTTCTATTTCGTTCAAAAATGGATTTTTTATTGCACTCTCCTTATTATATTACCATTATTTGTGGATTGGATTTTGGAGATAATGACCTACCAAGAAGCAATTAGGGACGAAAGGTTGCAAAAATAAAATATAGTAACATTTGCGCTATAATGAAAAGTTCAAATATCCTTTATTTCTTTTCCTTCATTAAATTTTGAGTGATTTAGAGGTGAAAATTACAAAATGCAGAAGAATATTGCTGCCTAAAACTTCTACTATAACTTATTTTCACAGAAGTTGTCTAATTAAAAGAGAGAAAGTTTTAAATGTAGCGATAACATTTTCTCTGAGCTGTAGACATACCATTCTTATTGTTAGGAAATGTGACATATTTCATCAAGGAACCAAGTTCCGTTTCTTGTGATTAGGCTGTTAAAATGAATTTAATTTTCATAGTGAGAAAATGATGTTTAATTTATGAAAAAGTGATAATAACTCAATAATGGAAAGACTAATTAAGCTAATTTCTTAAGTAGTAGAGTAATAAAACTCTTCTGAAAAAAAAATCTGAAAAAGTTTCAGAAACACTAGTTTAAAATTTACAGCACAAAATTTTCTAAGAAGTTATCTAATTAGAAGAGAGAAAAGTTGACTCTCAAAAGTATCGATTGATAACATTTTCTCCAAGCAGTAGCAATAACATTCTTAATGTTAGAAAATTTTGTGATATATTTCAGTGAAAAAGCAGGTCCCAGTTCTTGAGATTAGGCAGTAAAAATGTTTCATTTTCACAGTGAAAAAATGTTCATAAAAAAAGTGATATTAATGCTTCAATAATGGTAAGACATTTTTTAAACCTAAATTCTAAAATATTAGAGTGATGAAACTCTTCTGAAAATAAATCTGGAAAAGTTTCAGAAACACTAATTCAAAATTTACATCTTACATATAAAAAAAAAATCTAATGTTATTTCTGCATTTAGTTAAAGTATTCAAAAATGATAAAGAAAATCAGTTATGTCTCAAATGTGCTCATGTGTTCTGATAATATGACTGAAATTTTATTCATGCATGCAAGCATTCATTTGCTACTTGTATTGTAAATTGTTAGATTTTTGCATGGAATTTGAGCTTCTTAGTTTTACTAATGCCGTAATAACTTTTTTATTTAGATATATAACGGTATGTAATCCATCTACCAAGCATGTTTGTAGGTGCAAACTGACAAATTTAGAGAACCTGTGACATAAATTTAGCAAATACAAATGCAGTAAACACTGAAAAATCATTGTTTGTCAAAAACTTAGAAGTGTGTAAATTGATACAGTATAATTGAACAGTCAGTAATTTGGAGCAGCAATCAATTCTTGGCTCTGATTCATATTTCTTTGTTGATCTTTATAGTCAATATATCTTTCTATCATTTAACTAACGATAAGAAAACTTTCAATTTATTAGAATCAAATGGGATTTATTAGTTCAGTAGTGCTCAGTAAAAGTAAATTCTTTATCCCAAACAATTCATATTGGATTGCAAAAGAATCTGACAAAATAATAAAAATTAATAATTTAAACTATTTTTATTATGAGTTATTGGAAAAAACAATCATCAATTTTTTAGACATTTCATAAGCTCAAAAAGCTGTTCAGCGGACAACCTACATTTTGAATATAGTTCTGGAAACTATTTTAACCTTCTTTGTATACACAATTTTGTATTGTTCTATTTATATTTTTTTTTAAATGCTATTTCTTTAGTATTATACATTGATATGCATTTAATTAAAGAAAGAATATTTTTACATTTTAAAAATTGTTTTCAATATAAGTGCAATATATTTTCTGTTATAAAAAGTGATACAATCGGACCTCGATTTAACGAAATCATAGGGACCGAAACTTGTATTTGTTAAATCGGGGTTATTGGTAATATTGGGGTGCAAAAAAACTTTCACTTGTCTTATCTTAAAGCCCTAATAAGCAACTGTATAAAAATAGCCATAATTGGAAAGTGTACATTTTTCATTCAGCATTCGGCGACTTATTACACACTAGTTAATTTGAAATTTTAAAAGATTCAGTTATAGGTGTTTGACAATTTCCTTGATAATCCATTCGAAATAGTTCTCTTTCAACTCTATGACGAGAATCCAAAATACTGAGTCATTTGCAGCCTGCTGCATAAGATATGGTTTAATAGTTTCCAGGCCACGTAAAATATTTTAAAAAGTAAGTTTCAATAAGAGTTTCATTAAAACTTAGATTTTGCATCAGAATCGCTATTCAATGGTTGCACCCTCCCCCGTCATTCCAATCCAAATATATTGCCTGAATTGCTGATTCCTAAGAAAGTTTTTTTCTGCTTTGAACAAGATGGATATATCACTTGGAAAACAATCCAGTATTTCCAAACTCAAATTAGCAAAAAAATAAAAATCCATCTGTTAAAATAATTCATTAGTTCGAGGATTCTTATTTGTTAAATAGAGATTTTTGCCTTCATTTTACTCAGGGAAAAAGAAAAATTCGCTGAATCGCAAAATTCGTTAAATAGAGGTTCGTTAAATTGGGTTCCGGCTGTATTTGTTAAATAACTTAAATTTTCAACATTTTAGTTTTCTAACATTGTTAAGTGACATTTTTGTATTGCAGTTTAAAAAATATAATTAAAGTAAATATAAATTTTATACTTTGTGTGTTTTCTTTAATATTTCCTGACAGAATTACTAACACAAAAATTATGCTCCTCACAAAGTAAAAACACAAAATTTGCTGATTCAAAAATTATCTCTTCATAATGATAAGTTTTGAAATAAATATTTTAAGCATCAAAAATGAATGATTAATTTTGTTTCTGCTATAGCACCACAGTGGGGTTTTTTTTTTCAAACTTTTTATACAGTGTGCAAATGCATCTTTGTGCACATGTGTCATGGTGAAGGGGAAGGTTGCAGCTTCAGGAGGTAAATACCTTGAGGCACCTTTAGGTTGAAGTCTGACTTTGCCTCATGCCTGCAGACTTTAGCTGAGCATAATGGAGTGGCCTTCACGCCTTGGGTGACCCTACCAGGAGTATACACTCCCGACGTTGTTCACCCACTCCGCCCAGGGCCTCCCCCTCGTCACGTTGAGACAGCCTGCTAGGACTTGAGTTGTTGTATGTGAAATTTATTCATCATCTAAATATATTTTTCTTCCTCTCCCAACAAAAGTGAAAAATCCTTACTTCTTTGATATGTTTCCAAATTTAGTATCTTCTTCTTGACTTTTTGAATAAGTGACATTTTATTGCGTAATTAGAAGTTTGTGAGAAAATGATACAAAAGCTGTAAATATATTTCAAATTAATAAAAAATGTTCATTTCAAACTCAAAAATAATCATTGAAGGAAATAAATGTCATGCTTTCATTCTTTTCTTTAAAAATTTGTTTGGAATGTAAAAAAAAAAAAAAAAAAAATCTTTACAGCATTGTCATTCAAAAAAAAAAAAGTAAATAAATAAATAATAATGATAAAAATAATTTAAATTAAATTTGTCTTATGAAAAACATAATTTTCATGGACTGATTTAAAACTCTTTGTGAAATCCTAACTCAAATATTTGTAATGGGCTGTTTAAAATTTTTAGTTTTTTATATTTATTTTTGATCTTTTTTTTTGTAACACTGACAATCTTAGTATTAAATTTAAAAAGGTTGTTGGGTATTTTTACATTAGTAAGAATCGTTTGGTGAAAGCTACTGAGATTGTAAAACTTAAATTGTACTGATATTAAAAAAAAAAAAAAAAGTCAGATTTTGGAACATCCAATGGTGTTATTTTGGCTCATTTGGAAATGTTCAGAACTTTTCCTCACCCCCTTTTGAAAGCAAAAACAATTATTTTTGTATGACTTTTATTTTTTAGATTTTAACCAAGATGAAGTTGACAGGTCAGAAGAAGAAGGTGAAAATGAAATCACTATTACTCAAGCTAACTTACCTTCTGAGAGTAAGTTGCTCATTATTTTTTTATATATTTTTTAATTTTTTTTTTAAATTGTAAGCAAATCTTGATTTGATTTCACATGAAATCATTATTACTTATTTTATCTTAAGGCAGCAAGCAAAGTGAAATCTGAAAATGATAGTATAAAGAGCTAATAATATTTATGAAATATTACTCTCTTATATGCTGGCATTTAAAGTGCTGTCTTCTTCATTCCAAATGTTATTTTATAATATCTACTAGTGGCACCCTCACAGCTTTGCCAGTAGTAGAAAATTAAAAGGTCTTTTCATTCGCCTGTATATTTACAAATAATGTATGATGAATTTCTCGCCAATTGGCTTGCCCATGTTACGATTCCACAGTATGATAACTTTGTAACTTACTCATCCATCTTACGATAATTTTGTAAAAATGGCTCCGAGGTGCACACCCCCATGCTACAAACTAATTCTGTGCCAAATTTCATGAAAATCGGCCGAACAGTCTAGGCGCTATGCGTGTCACAGAGATCTGGACAGAGAGACTTTCAGCTTTATTATTTGTAAAGATTAATTTGATTTTCAAAGAACATTAATTTTTACTTGGTTAAAAATTTTCTTTAAAGATGAAAACAAATGCATTTGATATTCAGGGCTCTCGCAATTCTTTGTAGCATCTAAAATATGCACATTTAATTTTAAAGCAAAGAATTCATCTATGTAAATGAAACAAAGAATATATATTTGTGTATGTGTGTGTGTGTGTACCCTATACAAATCTGTAGTTTATGTCGGATCTCAAACAAGTTTGGCAGGGAATCACTTGGGCACCAGAGAAGGAACGTAGGGGATTTCAAACACCAAAAAAGAGCTGAAAGGTTCGAATTTTAATTTTAGGGCCTGAAAATGGCATTAAATGGCTCTTTCTACCCGAAAAAGTTATCCGATCACTTCAAATTTAGGGCCATTCAAAAGCCCATGAAAAATACTCCTGAAATTGAATCAATTCCTTTGAATTTCCAAAACACCAAAGCTGTAAAATCACCAGAAAAAAAAAGCATTTTTAAGCCTAATGGAACACGAATTTCAAATCGGGGAAAATTATCGTTTGCGCGATCTCATTTTAAATTAGCGTTTAGAAGGTTGCCATTTTTTTTCCTCGGCAGTGAATAAATAAAACTTTGCTTTTGTTTTGAGGAAAAATTTTCCCTTTTTGATTATTATTTGGCGATTTATCTTTTTTTTTTATAGATTTTAGATGTATTTATGGAGGGTTGCGTTTAATTTTTTCGGGAACTTTTGATTTGCCATTTTCTTTGAGAATGATTATTTTGACGGGAAATTTTTTAGTGTTTTTTTTCTCTAATTGAAGCCTGATCGTTGAACATTTGTCACTTCACAAAACTTTTATTTTCGTGGTAGACCATGCAAAGCCGGTTCAATGCAGCTAGTCGATCCAAAAAAAAAAAAAAAATATCAGCCTTCAAAGATTCTTTTATGTCATACCAGGAATACAGGCCCACATTTTGGAACTTTTTCATTTTTTTTTTTGGAACATTCTTCAGCATGATTACACCTAAAATGGTTTTCAGTATATTCTAACATTAAAGTAAAACAAATTGACAAGAAATGTGCAAACAAACCAGTCAAATTTTGCTGTCAACCTTTAGGCTTCCCAGAACAAAAAGCTTTTCTACTTCAGTTCATGGTACCTTTTTTAAAGTTATTGCAGTGGCATACCTAGCTTGGGCGACATCCGCAGCAGTAATTTGTGGTTCCCCCCCCCCCTTCCTACACACACATACATACAAATACAAAAAAAAAAGGTTTAATTATTCTATGTAAGCATGAAATTATACAATTTTCAGTCTAAGTACTGACAATAAGAACCTAATCCTGAGCATAGCATTCATTCCATGATGTGGGGTGGAAGAGAGGGGGGTTCAGGGATCGTACGGGTCATGGAAATCTTGGAAAGTCATGGAAATAAACAAATTTCAGAAATGGAAAAGTCATGGAAAATTAATATTTTCATTAAAAGTCATGGAAAAATGTCTTGGGCAGTTTTTTTGTGATGTGATTTTACTTCTGGGGCATCACTAATTTTGAATTCACCATTATTTTTAGCACTTCTTATATTTTATATTTTGTAGTAGTGGACATATACTTTCTTGATTTTGCCGCGCCCCCTTAAAAAGTGTAATTCAATTGCATCCGTGTTCGTTTCAACTACTTGTAAAAAGTTCATTATTAAATTTATCAGAATTTACCTCAATATGTTGAAGGCTTTAAAAATGAAGACTTTAGTTAGATTATTACATAGAAATAGGGGAATTCTAATACTCTAAAACAGTAGTGCCCAACATACAGCTTGCAAAACTGATCCTTTTGGCCAGCTGAAATATCTGGTTTGGAAAAATGAATTTACTGAAAAAAGTGGCTTTACTTTAATAAACGAATATGCTGTCCAGTTACATGGGTGATTAGATGCACTATTGACATCAAAGGGCAATGTTTTTATGAAGTAAATTTATTATTTTAAACTTAGTGATGACTCATTCAATTTTTGTCTCATTCATTACTATTCTGCCCTATTTATTAAATATTTATTAGATATTTAAACATCAGTGTACTACATTTACTATATTTTTGTTTTACTTGAATTTATGTGATAAAAACAAATAAGAATAATTTATTACTTTCAGCAGTATCCACTGATATTTTGTCAGTCACAAGTAAGTGCTACAATGAGGTAGTGGCACTCACGTTAAAGTTTTTCTACTGCCCATTTCCAAAAATTGGCTAGTTTGACATTAAATAGTACTATTTTCTTTGTGTAACAAAGTCTTGAAAATTTTTATGAAGTCGTGAAAAAGTCTTGGAAATGACATGGAAATTTTTTATCCAAATTGACTATGAACCCTGGGGCGTTAAAAATGCATTTTAGCTTCTTATTTTTCAGAAAATTGCAATTATACCCCCCCCCCTCCCCAAACAGGTGACACACAGGGTGGAACCTCCCCCCCCCCTCCCCCTGGTGACAGCACTGGTTATTGCATCAAATATTTTCTTTTAAAGTTAATGCTTTTTAAAATTACGGACCAACTACTAATTACTAATTTTGAAACAAACTTAACTCTCACTTATTATGTATGGTTTTAATTGATTTAATATTTCACTGTTTCTATAGCTGATACTGTAAAGAAGCCTCAAACATCAACTGTTGGAGATTTATTCAGTGAATTACATCTTTCTGAAATACATAAACTAGAGAAGCAGTTGGAAGTAGTAAGTAAAACAAAAAAGTTTCATGTAAATGCTTACATTTTTCTTTTTGTTAGAAGTTTTAATATTAATAAAGTTTTTAAAATGTACTTCTGAATTACAGAATATTTAAAATTTATGTTTTTACAGTCAAACCTCTATATCAAAGTAGCAACTTGCTGAAAGAAAAACGGATGTTTAAAACCAAGCTTAATTTTATTGTAATTACACTTAAAACATTAAAGTTAAAGCTAAGACTCCATTTCTAATGTATTGGCAAATTACATAATATGCATGTTAATGATTGAAAAATCAATAAAAAATTTTTTGTTTATTTCTACATAATATAAAATAAAGTCTCCAAAAAGCATACATTTTGAACACACAAAAAACCAAGAACTACCCGGCAGATTTTGCTGAAATTTTTATAATATCTTTCTTTTAGCACCAGAAAGGTTTGCAGACCAGTTCGAAAAAAATCCGATAAATAGTTCTTTTTTTTAATTTCAATTTAGGCCCAATTTTCACATTAAGTCCCGAATATACGGGCGGAAAATTACTTGTACTTATTAATATGATATATGGTTGGAAAGGTAGAATTTTCTGGGTTCTACGCAATTTGTTTCAATGCTATAACTTAACTACAGTAGGAGTTATTCGCCCCTTTTAGCTTGAATTCATCTAGGCTTTGCTGAAATTTAGGCACTTTCTTCATTAAACCTGTCAATAAAAATTGAAGGAATTGTCTCATAGTTTTCTTTTTGGCACCGTAAGAAAAAGTGACATATTTTACTTCAGACCTTTCTCAAATGATGGTCAAAAAACTAAGCTTCTATCCGATATGGAAAAAAAAGTTACAAGGTGTTTTAAATCAAATTCGAAAAATCTTATGTCCATTCAAGTTGTTAACCATTTTATTTTGTGTTTTTACGGTTAGGCTTTTTGAATCCATTGTTTCTTTCCTTTCTCTTTTAAATTCTGAAACTTATTTTATTTTGTGTTTCCATAGTTATGCTTTTTAAATCCATCATTTCTTTTTCATTTTAATTTCTTAAAAGTATTTTAATATCTGTCGTCATTGTTTCAAAGGGAAATTCTGCATAATGTTTTTTTTTCTTTTATTTAAGTCTGATTGTTGAATATACGTCATTTGACACAATTTTTATTTTCAAGGTAGACCGGGCAATGCAGCTAGTTACTTTTAAATAAACAGTAATCCAAACATTGGATACAATGATCATAGTTGTATTCTTTTTTTAAAAAAAAATTAACGAAAGTCTTGCTGTTTAGGCAGTTATGTGTAAAGTTTAGCCAAGAATTGTTTGCATTTATTCAATTCACTAAAAACTTTATCCGGATTTTTTTTTTTTTTTTTTTTGCGAACTGAAGTGTAGGACCTATTGCTTCAAACGCCCCTAGAATCATTGGATGGCTTGGAAACTTTTAGATTTTCTCTGAAATTGAGTAGATGTAGGAATGAAAAACAACTATCAGAAAAAGGAAAAGAATAGCTAGAAATTGGTTTTACGGGACAAGTTGTGGCATGAAATCGAAAATGACTTGGTTATTTCATTCTGAACTTCATGAATCCCTCCATTTGTTTGTCCACTTCTTAACCTCAACTGACATTTCGACACTCACCTAACTTCCTTCTTCTTCCAGCTTAAATTTTTGTAAGGCAAATGTTCTGAAATCAAATAAAATGCTTTACTATATCCACAAAAAAAAAAAAAAAAAAAAATGACATGCAGAGATCTCTTGAAAAATGAGCAGTTTTTCTATGTAATAAAAATAGATATTTGTAGAAGTGCAATAAATAGAAAATTTAGATATGTGGATGTGCAATATATGTATGTTCAACTGTATTTGTTTAAATTTTTTTTTAACTACATGCTGCCAATAACTTCTGTTATAATCATTGTCATTTGAATTTCATTCTTTATCAATTTTTGGAGAAGTAAAACAATATAACTGTTCTGAGACTCTGATTGCTCATTATTTGCAAAGTATAAATGAAAATTTATCAAAAAATTGTCATTCAAATATTCATTTGGTAAATTTAATCTGAGCAATGAGAGTCATTGCTCTTCAAGGTAAATGACTTTCTTTGAAGATCATCCCCTAAATAAGTCAAATAAGTATTTTATTGACCTTATGCCTTAGGACTGTAGTTTTTGAAGCTGATAAAAACCATTACTTGTTACAGCAAGCTGTGGTGTCAGTCAGACATCACTCACGAGAAATTTCTATTTACACCTAAATAGAAAGTAATAGATGTAGAAGCCATAGATCCCCTCCTTTCGGCAAGCCATTTTATTATTTAGTTTAGTGATCCTCTTAATTTATTTTTTGTATTCAGTGCTAAGGGAAAAACATGTGTTTTGACAATTTATAAATTTAATACATTAATCTCATGTTTTTCATAAAATTCTTTACTCGCCAAACATTTCATTTTTCTTTATTTCTATTTATTTTAAATTTATTTTCATAAGAATTTAGGGAATATATTTTATTGTTGGATTTTGTTGGTGAACCGTGTTTGTTGAAGTTTAACATTGTTGTCTCATACAAAAGAAGAAAAGAAGTCATATGTGCGACTACAAATAATCTAAAATGTCATAATTTCATTAATACCTTAGTTATGCATGTGTAGTTTTTATCTCTTAAAATAACTCCTAAGCTTCAAAATTTTAACTGTTTTCAATATAATTTCAGGCAGAGAGTGAAAAGTCTAAGCTGTCAACTCGACTTCAAGAAGCGCAGCAACATCTTGAGAAGACTAAGGCTGAGCTGAGTGACCAGAAGAGCAGAGTGCAGCGAATGATTGAACATATAAATCCTTTAATTTTATTGCATGAAAAAGATGAAGACGGAAGTGGTTTAGATGAATCAGAAAAGGTTTTTATTTCATTTGATATTCAAAATATCGTTGTGATTCTTGAAAGCACTCAGCCATCTCTCTCACAAATGCTTGTGTCTCAAAATTTCAAACTTTAAGACAAACTGTTTATGACACTAGTGTTGCTAGATTGCATCACATATGAGTTTATATACTGATTTAAGAAATTTTGATGTATAAAACTTTCTTTTGAAAAGAACTTGAAACACATTATTTATTTGGTCTCCTGTAAAGAATAAAAGTGGGATACAACCATTTGTAGGATGGCTGTTAATTAATTTAACAATAAATATATTTTCTATTTTTGTATTAATGTTCGACAGAAGAGGTTTACTGATATTAGTTTTTTTTTTTTTTTTTTTTTTTTTTTTTTTTTTTTTTTTTTTTTTTTTCTCTAGTTGTGTATTTCTGAAAACTAACAATCAGGAAAATCAAAATCTGTGTTAAATGCTTTCATAGTGTGTGCAAGAGATTCAAATGCTTAATTTAAAACTAAAGTTTCTATTAGATTATACCATCAATGACGAACATATTTTTGCGATAAGTAAGCTTTTTTTATGTAGAGCATTTAATTATTGTTTTTTAAAATAGCAAAATCTAGTTCACCCATTTATGATCAATTATTTTTAGACTATTGCTCTGTAACTAACCAATATGTTGCGACCTCGAGTAGCAGTTCAGTCATTTCAAAAATTGAAGATTGTTTTAAGTTATTAAAATGTTTTTTTTTGCAATGATTTGTGTAAAGTCGATCATTTTAAAAAGCTTCTTCCAGAAATCTTTTTTTCTGTTATCAAGAATTATGATAGGTTTTGAAAAATTAGCTAAGAGAGAAAGTTACTCTTTTAAAATAAAAGTTGTTTGCATGTTTTCTCCGCTGTGTGGTGGGCAGTATCAAAGTTGTGTTCTTCCAGTCCATGTTACAAAATCTTGTGACCTTGAGAAGTTCTAGTTGCATTCATAGAGGGCTGCTAATATAATAAAACTGACTGCTCTGCATTTGTGCATCAAACAGAAGCGAGTGTATCAAAAAAGTTAGTTGTGCCTGATATTCTTCAAAATATTGTACTCTATGTACAATAATTTTTGAAATATAATGATGAGCTTTCATCAGAAACTTTCGATTCATTCTTTTGATTGTACCTTCTGATTATTGGGGCCCTTTTTTTCTTTGCTTCATTATTTTTTCAATTCATACCTGCACTGAAGTCCATTATGAGATGATTTGATATTTTCAACATTTTTACTACCACTTAAAATAACTTTGCTATATTTTAAAAAAATAATTGCAAGTGATTCAAAAAAAAAAAAATCTGGTTGTTGCTGCCGAAAATTTCCATACAAAATTTTTTTTTATGAAAAAATGATAGATTCAAGTTTATTTTAAATCGCACTGAGATTGCAAAACATGTTAAATGCTTACTAAATCTGCTGTTATATGAAAAACTTGACATGCAGAGTTCGAAACATTTTCCATTGATTCTGGCTATTTTGCTTCTAATAAACTATGATGATTGCATCGAAAAAATATTTAGCTTTAAATGGAAACTACCTTTTTAGCCTACTTTCTTAGTAAAGATCAGAAAAAGAAGAAAAAAAAAAAAATAAAAGAAGGCTTAATGCATCTTAAAAATATCATGAAAAAAAAAAGGTCAAAAACAAATAAAATAATCAGATATTTAAAAATTGGTAAGTAAGGTATTAAGATGGGGGAAAATATATGTTGATTTGTCTGTCTTCCCCTAATAACTTTTGAGTGAATAGTCCGATTCAAACAATTTTTTTTTGTTAGAATGATCTCGGCTAGGACACCTCATTCCAACATTTCATTTTTTGATTTGAGCAATTTTTTCGTTCAATTTTGAACAGTTCAAAAAAACTTAACATTAGCACCTATGAGGCAATTTTAAGATTCAAGGCAAATATAAATCCTGTACTTATAGAGGCGAATTTACTCCAAACTTTGTAGGAAACAGGTTTTATTGAAGAACATGTATAGAAAATATCTCTTTGATTTTAACAATTTTCCATTCAATTTTGAACAGTTCAAATCCCTTAACATTAGCGCCTACGGAGAAACTAAAAGTCAATATAGATCCCAAACTTAAAGGCCGATTTACTTCAGAGAAATTTTGTTGAAAATAACGCTCCCAGCTCCGACTCCTAGAATCTTAGGACAGTTGATTCTGAATCTGACTCCTGGACCCGAAAATTATTCGGACTCGAACTCCGTAGATTTGGCAAAATTTTAGACACAGATGGGAAATGACAGACTCTGAGTCTTAGGAATTTAAAGTCTTTGACTCGGACTCCTTTATCCCAAAATAGGTCTAATTCTGTCTCCACAAAAATGGCAGAGTTGCGGACTATAAAGAAAAATGACATATTCCTACTCCGAGTCTTTGAATTAAAAACCTTAGACTCCCAAATCTGACTCTTTTGCCCCAAAATAAGTTTGACTCTGACTCCACTTCCATGGTTTTTACAATGATTATTGTTGATAAGATTTGTTTTTATTTTCATGCTAAAGTTTTAAAGTGTTTGATGGAGAAATTCAGTGTCCTTTATGTTATTACATAAAGATATGCGCAGATGATTTTTGTTTTAATTGATGATGAAAATTATTTAAGTTGACATTTTGTTGGTTATTTATTTATTTTGAAAATACATTTATTCATTTTTTAAAAAAATATTTTTTTTTGTCAACAGGGAAAAGACGATTTTTTTTTCTTTTGAAATAATGCATTTATTTTAATGAGCTTTTAATTTTTCTTTTTTTTTCTTTTTGAAAGCAATTAAAGATTTTTTCAATGAAAAAAATATATTAGTTGCTTTGTTTAAAAGGGGCTACTGCTTTATTTGTTGGTTGATTTATTTTCAGGGTTCGTACGGGTCATGGAAATCCTGGAAAGTCATGGAAAAAATATAACCGAATTTCAGACCTGGAAAAGTCATGGAAAATTGACATTTTCATTGAAAGTCATGGAAATTTATTTCAAGTCATGGAAAAATGTCTTGGACAAAGAGAAAGGAACAGTAGCTAAAGGAGCATTAGAAATCTTGAGTGATTTAACAGTATAGCACATAAAAGCTATTAAAAGTGGAAAATTGAACGATCCAAAAATCAAATCTGAATTTTGAAATCTCATTGCATCCACTTCTGTCACAGCCGCTTGCCATTTTTTGCGATGTGATTTTACTGCCTGGACATCACTTATTTTGAATTTTCTGTTATTTTCAACACTTCTTATGTTTCAAATTCTGTAGTAGCAAAATTTCACGTTCTTAGTTTTGCCACGCCCACTCAAAAAAAAAAGCAATTCAATTGCATGCGAATTCAATTCCATCACTCGTAAGGACTTTATTATTAAATTTATCAGAGTTTATCTTAATTTGTTGAATGTTTTAGAAAGTAAAGATCCTAAGTCAGGCGATAGAATACAGAAAGGAGGAATTCTAATGCTCTAGAACAGTAGTGCCCAACATACGGCACGCAAAATTAATCCATGCGACCCACTGCTACATTCAATGTCGGGAATTAAACGTGTTCTGGAAATTCTGAACCTATTAATTTATATGCATTTGAAAATATGCAAATTTGTAAACAAAACAAATATACTTTTGAATCAGAAGATTGATTCATTACTGAATGGTTTTTTCAAAAAAGATCTGGTTTAGAAACATAAAGAACTAAACTATGTGGCTTTACTTCAAAGAACCAAAATACTGTCAAGTTACGTGGATGATTAAAGACACTGTTGACACTAGAAGGTAACTTTTGAAGCAAATTTATTGAAACTTAGTGATGACACATTCAACCTTTGTCCCATTCAATATCATTCTGCCAGTTTTAAAAAAAAATCAGACATTTAAGCATCATCATATTCGCTTCACTGAATTTTTACTTTACTTAAATTTATATGATGGAGACGAATAAGAATAGTTTAGTTTTTTAAGTGTGCACTTATATTTTTTCCATTACGAGTAAGTGCTTCAATAAGGCTGTGGCATTCATATAGACGTTTTGCTTAATGCTCATTTCCAAATATTACCAAGTTTGAGATTTAATAGTGCTATTCTCTTCGTATAACGAGGTCATGAAAATTTTCATCCAAATAGAGTATGAACCCTGTGTTTTTTATTCATCTATTTCTTCAGATAAAGGAGGCATATTTTTTTCCAGGAATCAGGTCAAAATGTTTGAAAGTTACGTTTGAAATAATTTGCGATTTTTTTTTTTTAGCTAATTTTGAGTGTTAATCAGATACTAGCAAGTTGATATTGGTATACGGGAAAGTTGGCTTGTTTAGTTCTGGGAGAAACTTCTTGTTTCAATTTAAATGCATTACAATTATGTTCAACAGCTTATTTATTTTGCTGAATTTCTTTTTACTTTTACTGTAAAAATTCTAAAATTTGTTGTACAATCATGTAGTCAACTTGATTTCTGTGGATAGATTAGGTAGTATGCAATCATTTTTATTAACTGATTAATTGAAAAATATTTTACTATTAATAAAAAATAATCTTTAAAAAATGAATAAATATAATTTCTTCTGTAAACAATAATGGAAATAAGTAATTTGATGTATTTTTAGATTTTTCATTGAGGTAAAAGAATCTATGCAGGTCTTGATTTTTGTTTATGTGAACAGTTTTGTATTTCTGTATTTATGTTCTTTTAAGTACTATACTTTTTGTTTCAATAGCATGAACGACTTTATCAGTTAGCTGTGCAACAAGTTGAGCAACTAAAGAATGATGTTAAAGGTTTGCAACAGCAAGGTGCTACAATTAGTGAAGATGATGAAGTAATGAATCGTAAACTTAGGGAAGAAGTTACAGATCTAAAAGTAAAGGTTTGTACTTACAATTTTTTTAAAATCCTATTTTAAAAATGTTTGTAAGTATTAAAATTTAAGTTTTGGGACTTAGTTTTCTTGTTATGCATTTGCTATATATAGGCCCTAAAAGTTGATGGTATACACTAAATCTCAGGGTAAAAAGTAACCCAAAAGTGACACCTTAAAAAAAATTTAATATCTGGGACCACGATGCCACTGAAGCAGTTAACTTTTTTTTAACCTGAAAATATAGTAGCTACAACTTCAAATGACTTTCTTCAGAAAATTACTATTGTCAATAACTGGTAAACATGGGTTTTATAAGAGCTAATAAAATACTGAAGCATAAGTAATGTACAAGATTGATGAGAGAGTTACAAAAGGCCACAGTAATTAAAACAGCGAAAAAAATGTTTGCTAAATAGTACAATTATCAAACTTATCTGCAAAAAAGTGTTAAGCATTTGTTAAATTGTGCCAATTACAGTGAAGAAGTTTTTTGATACTAATTGTTTTCGTCTTACCCCTTCTTTTTTGGGGGGCATGGGGACAATCAAGGATTACTTATTGTTTTCTGTGTAATCAAAAGTAGCGTCCACTCCTTTTAGCAAGTGTGTATGTTATCCCTCCACGAACAACAGAGAGCTAGGGGTCAAGCCAAGTACCAAAACATTCAACTCATTTAGCCTAGTTTCATCTTTAGAGGATTGTAATTAATAGATTTTAATTAAAAAGATGATGTAGATTTTCTATGTAAGACAGAATTTCTTTGAAGCTTTTAAAATAATGAACTGGAAGCATTAGTGCTTGAATTCAAAAAGCTTTCTTCTATTCAAATCATTGACTAATTCGTTTTCTTTTAACCTTAGTATTGATTTTTGCCCTTTTGGCTAGCACAGACCCCGAAGAGTTCCTATTTTTCCTACTTTTTCCTACTTTTTAGAGCTCTCTCCTTATTTTCCTACTTTTTCCTTTTTTTCCTACTTTTTCTTTCTCTAGTATAGCATTTCTAATTGTGCATTGATTCTTATTTTTACAATGCCGCATCTATAATTTTCTACATGTTTCAATTTTGAAAAGCAAAAGGAACAAGCGGATCCTGAGCTTTTCATTGACTGACTGCGGTAATTTCTGGAAGGAACGCCGCGGCGCGGCGTTTGCGTGTTTAAAGTTAAATTTTGGTTAGCGACTTTTTTGCCGTTGCAGCGTTTATGATCGACTTTTCTTTTTATCTCCTCCTCCTACTGCTTTAATGAAACAGTAAAGAAATAGATACTGTCACATTCTGATGCAAATATATATTATTTACCCGTCAATTAGAAGCTTTAATTTAAAAAAAACGGCCAACTTCAAAAAGTGCTGGAAAAGCCGTAAATTTCCTATTCGCCAATTTTTTGTTTTGTTGATTACAAGTGAAATGGAGCTCTATTTAAACAGAAAGGCAATGTAAAACCTTAAAAGGAACATAAGGAAGCAAAAAATGAAAAACCTGTACACTGTACATATTTTATTAATGTTAGTTCAAAATAAAAGCTACAGATAACAGAAATTCGCAAAAACGGACCACTTCAAAAATAATCGAGGAAATTAACTTTTTTCATACATAAATATGATTATTGTTCAATGTTCATTCTGAATCGTAAACATAATTATAAAATCGATGACATTTCATTTTTTTTTCCTTTGCAAAGAGTATTTGCAAAAAAAAAAACAAAAAACTGCAAAACCTAGATGAGCAAAACGTTTCCGATTTTTCTCCAAAAATCAGAAATCAATTTAAATGCTAGATTCCGATTTTATTTCTTGACTTTTTTTAAAAGTTGGGGGATAGTGCCACAAGCAAATAATTACGGAATTTTTTTATCTTTTTCATGGGTATTTTCTACTCTGATAATCCTCTGATCGAGGTGTTGCTTATCATTTTTATGTGCTGATGCATTTATGGCAATGCGGCATTCCGCACATTTTCTTTAAAATTTTTTTGACAGACTCATACTCTTTTCTGGGTGCGGCAATTATACCGATGCAGCGTATCTACTGTAAGTTATTGTACTCAGGGCACCTTATCAATGGAAGGGGGCGAGAAAGAGATATATGCAGGCATTTCATGCCAGGTGCTCCCCCTCACTCTCCATTTCGTAAACAATTTCCGATTGAATATTTTTGTTGCATGGTGAGGATTGAGAGAAACTACATGCCTTCCCATTTATGCACAGAGAAACATTAGAAACTGATTCTGAACTGTCTTTGATAAAAATGTTATGTTTGCCATCATGTTTTTTTCCATGACAAAAATGTTGCAACAAGAAGGGGGTAAAAATCATCAAGACAATAAAACAATATTCGTTTTTATTGCTTGATTAAAATTAAAACTGGCCAATCATTTTGATTTTCCCCCCGGGGGTGGCTATCGAAGAATGTATACTGTGAATGCAAATTTTATCTGAAAACAACAAAAACCGAACAAACTCTTGTACAATTAAGCATTAATTTTCAAAAGCCAGGGAGGGGAGAAATTGACCCCACTGACTCCCATAAATGACATGCCTGAAACAAAAATTTATGTTGAATGCTAAAAATACATAACATAATACAAGCCCTTCAGTTTACTTATTTCGTGATTTATTTAGTTTTATTATTTTGTTATAAATTTTATGTCCCATATTTAAGAACAAATTTATTTTAGTTCTGCAGTTTCAGCCTATTTCCTTTTTTTTTTTTTTTTCAAATTCAAACATTTGCAAAATGCTTGCTTATGCAAAAATGCATGTCAGCTGCTGATTATTTTTAACTAAAACTAATTTAATATTTGCTTTGCTTTTTGTATCATAGTTTATGACAACAGGAGCTGAAAGTGTTAGTATTTTCAAATGATAAATTGATGCTCTCAAAGGAATGTTTTCGTTTTTGACAAAACAAAATCTTTAACAAAAATGGTTTTATTGTACCAAAATATAAATTTTATTATTATTACTATTATTATTATTATTATTATTTTTTTTTTTTTTTTGAGATTGCCATATTGCATTTTATTCTTTAACCATTAAAAATTTTATTACTGTATTGTTGAAAGGTGTTTCTTTGTTTGGATTTTTTTTTTCATATTTTTGTAATTTATACAGTGGCTCCCAAAAGTGTTCGTACACCTACGACTTTCAATGAAATTGGCCATTATCCATTGGTTAGAATTAATATTTCGGAATAATTATTTTATTGTAAGATCTATGATTTGTTTTTGACAAAACTACATGAAAATTTTTAGTAAAACATTAAAACATGATTTTTAAAAAATCAAAAACCAAAAATTGCCGGAAATTTTATCTCACAAAAGTCTTCGTACACTTTGAAAAAATGTCAAAAAATTAGTAAATAATCTAACTTTTTACAAAGTTATTATTTAGTAGAATATCATGCAATATCAACAACAGTTTTTAAACGTCTGGGAATAGATTTCATTGTTTTTTCTTTCTTTTTTTGTGCAATTTCTGAGTAAGTGTTCAGCCGCACTTCGAGTCTTACTGTTTCTATTTCGCTTTTCGTTTCAATGGTGTATTTTCGTAATCTAGCTACCAGATATATCCAAATATGTTCCATTAAGTTTAAATCTGGCGACTGAGGAGATATTTCTAAGCTTAAGGACAATTTTTGAGGCACCAAACGCAAACGTGTGCTTCTTATCGTAATCTTGATAAAAAACAAAGTTGTTTCCGATTACCAAATTTTGGGCTGATAGTTTAAAATTGTTTTTCAAAATATTTAAATAAACAGCATGATTCATTATTTCATCAAAAAATGTCAAATTTCCGAGATCTGATGCTATAATGCACCCTCACACAAGAACACCTTCACCGTCCTGATTAACCGATCCAACTAAGTTCTTAAGATTAAATTCCTCATTTTTTTTCCCATTGACAGATATACAACAATTTAACCCAAAATATGAAATTTATTTTCATCTATAAGTAAGACGTTCCAAAACGTTTTGAGCTTATTTATCACTGATTTTACGACGGAAAGCGTAAGCTTACTGTTTTTCGCACAAACAAGAAAATTTTTGCGTGAAGAGGTCCTCTTTAATCCAGCTAATCCGAGAACTTGGCGAACAATTTTAGGTGAAAATTAAACTTAAAATGTTTCATTCAATTCTGCAGAAACTTTTTCAGCACTCAAATGTGTATTTTTCATGATTTTTTTAACTGTAAACCTCCGATCACGCTTTGTTAAGTTTGCCAGTTGACCTTTTCTTACCTTGTTTTCGATCCGATTCTTGTCTTTAAATCATTTTATCAAGCACTTCACCATAGAATGGTATAAAATAACTAATTTAGAGACATTTTAAACCAATTTATGTCTACTGTGATGGGAAAAAATCAAATTTCGAATCGTGTTTGTTGTTTTCTACGCATACCTGCCATTAAAAAAATGCAGAATATTAGGGAATAAATAAACAAAAAATTAAAGGCAAATGACTTTATAGTGTCATTACAATGCAAAAACAATATAAAAACCACTTATGATAATTTTAATCATGAAATTATTCGAAAATATTTCAGTGTACGATGACTTTTGTGGTGTATTTTTTCTGTTTCTTCGTTTTTTGACCCATTTCAAAAATAAAATCTGGCAATATTTTGAAAAAAAAAAAACGCTGGGTTTTATTCAGAATGGCATAGGAATTATGTGAAAAAAAAATGGACTTCATATTCGAATTCAGTTTTGCGTTATCTAGGTTTTCCTACAAAATTTCAAGGTATACGAACACTTTTGGGAGCCACTGTATCTTTGTTTCCACAAGTTTATTTTTCATACTAGTGATTGTCAGCTCGTTTCTTTCGTTTTGTTTTTGCGGCTCGGTCTTACATTAAATTCCTTTGATACTTGCAAAGTACTGTTGGTTTATTTTTGTGACAGTTTTAAGTCAAAAATACTATTAGTTTATTTTACATTAGAAATAAAATTTACGATAAATTTGTTTCCTCTTGACGTGTGTGTAGTCCTATCTCTTCCTATTTTTTCCTACTTTTTTAAGTGATTCTTTTCCTACTTTTCCTACTTTTTAAAATTTTCATTCCTTATTTCCTACTTTTTCGCTCCAAAAAACCACTTCGGGGTCTGGGCTAGCAGCTTTTTTCTTTTCCAAACATTGAATATTTTTGCTTCTTACTTGTTTTTCAAACATTATCATGTGCATTTATTTGCTGCATAGATTTTTTTTTTCTTTTGGTGATTGCTTTATGTATTATAGTGTAAGTGTTCTGATTTTTTTTCCCTCTTTTGTATGCAATATTAAATGTAGATGAAACAAATTTGAAAAGATAGGCAGAAATTTATGCAAAACTATACTTTTTAGACACACAGAGTAAGTCTAACATCGTAACTTAAAAAGAGAATAAAGAATGTTGGAAAAAGTATTGTGCAATCCTTGATTGCATTACTTTAGAAACATTTTTTTTTTCTGTTAGTTGATTTCAAGTATTAACGTATGATATGTGTATTTCTTGACCTAGATGCAAACATATGCCAATAAAGTTAGAGAATTGGAGGAAGATTTGTGCATAATGGGTGACATTGCCAGAGAAACTAGACTTTCTTTGACTTACACTCAGGTACGTTATTTTGTGTTTAATTTTTATTCTGAGTTCTCTAAAATTTCTGATAAATGCAGTACCTGCCGACCCTGCTGATCGAATCTCGTCGGTTCCAAGAAATATTAGATAAAGCAGGGAAATTTTATTTACCTTTCTAAATTGACATTTGTCTTAAATTGTAATAACAATAAATCAATAGATATATAAAGGAAGTAATATTATTGCTAAAAAGTTTTTGAAGTGAGTTAAATAAACAATAAAATAGTTCAATAATTAGTTTACAAATTGCAAGTATGTATGAAAATTATAAAAAGCAACTTACAACTTGAGTTATGAAATTGTTGTTTTTGCACCTATTTTCAGTATATTTTTTGAAAAATTCCATAATAGGGGATTACTTCCGCAAGGTCTTTTGGGAACAATTTTCTGACTCCCTTTTTCCCTTCCTCGTCTATCGTATCTCACATTTAATATTTATCAATTTATCATTAAAATGTGTATGTGCATTTGTGTTATTTTATTTAATTATCGACTGCACTAATTTTTTTTTTTTTTTTTTTTTGTAATGGCAAAGACAAAATAAATTTCATAGAATAGTAAAAACGTTTTGATGGAATATAAATGTTGTTTTTCTCACCCATTTTCAGCGATAAATATTACTTTATATTTTAATGCCAATAATTGTTATTACTTAATTTCTTTTTAATTTATTCAAAATTTTTCTCAACAAAAGTATTTGTGATTAATATTATTCGATTATCCGGGAAAATTATTCGTATAAGCAGACCTAATTCAGCATTTTTTATAATGTGGCACAAATGTTAGTCGTTATTCTTCTCCAGCTACTATTTAGAATGTTTCTTTTGTTAGAAAAGTGTTAAGAGATTTTTTTTCTTAAGTTGCAGAATATAAATAATGGAAAAAAACCTCTAATTTCAAAGAAAATAGGGAGTTAGTTTTTTAGACTCTATTCAGTATGCACCTGTTCTCTCCCAATTATTTTAAACTTTTATTTTTAATTCTAGGTCATACTTTTTATTTCCTTCTTGAAAGTGCAATGGGTATGTCTTATCTTCTTATTCTTGGCATTTAGCCCTACTTCATGGCAAAAGATCAAAATTAATTTATGTAGATAAAATGTACCCAATTTGTTTCTTTCATCTGTTCACATGTCCCGCTACAAGGCAAAAGTGGTTTTACCTTTCTAAAAAGTTATTTTTCTTTGAAAAAAAAAAAGAAAGAAAACACAAATGAATAAAAATTTTGTAATTTACAGGATGATCTGGTGGCTGTTTCAGAAGAACTAGCTCAATTATATCATCATGTTTGTATGGTAAATGGAGAAACTCCTAGTCGTGTTATGCTGGATCATGTAAAAGGCTCACACATTACAGGTATTATATGTTTTAAACAGTCATAAGCTCTTGCCCTGAAATTATATAATGTAGTTTGAGTTCTCTGATGGCATCATTACTGCAGAGGTGCCCCTCCTAAGAGCAAGTGCACATCCCCCTAAGCATCGCAGAGAACCCCCTCCCCCTAAAAATTTGGCGCTGTCTGCACCATGAATCCCCTAGGTTTGCATCCCCTGAATATTGAGCTAATAGTAAAAAAAGTCAGACATTGGAAATAGTAATACACTAGAGGACCCGACAGACGTTGTTCTGTTCAAACTTTGTAAATTGAAAAGTTAAAAAATTTCAATAAACTATCAAGTGTTTCAACCGTTCTGTTGAAAAAAATAAGTAAAAAAAAATGTTTTAAGCTGCTATGGTGTCAGAATGCGTATATTTATTACAACTTGATTTATCTAATGCCCACTGAGCAGTTGTTTTATTAACTATTTTTTCTCCCGAACTTGATGGTTTGTTCCTTCAGCCATACTCAAAGGATAAAAAGCATCCTCAGATATTAAGTGTAAAAATGTAACTACCCATCTTTAACAAAAAGAGAAATCCCGCTGCAACATCCCCCATATGAAAAAATATAAAACAATCGAAAGGATATCGTTTAGAAAAATTACAAAGGTAAAAACAGTTCTCTGAATAAGCGAAAATCACTCATCCCCCCCCCCCCCCACTGTGTAAAATAAACACATTCTTCAACTAAAATGACTTAAAGTTCTTTAAGAACGAAAAATAATTCTTTGCAATTTGAAATATTTCGCATAATAAACAAAAAAATTACAATAAATTACATTAACAATAGCTTTAAAATATAAACAAATGATCACGCAGCTCTATTGTTTATAGCCAAAGTCACTAAGCCACCATGTTACTGTAATCCAGCCGATCAGTGTAAACTCCGACCGATTAGCGGTCCGATCTTTTGAACGAAAACTTTTTAAACTTCATATATTGCCTAATTTGTTATTTCCACCAAAGATAAATATCTTCCACTGCACTGATCTTTTGTATACAGAACTACCCTGCTGTAATTCATCTGGACGAAAATAAAATTTGTTTCGTCTTTAAATTCCATCACCTTTTCCTTTAATAATGTACTGATTAGTTAGATAATCCTTAAAGTCTTCTTGACATTGGTGCCAAAACTCGGATGGATATGAGCCGAGAAACAAATGTTGCTAGGTACGGTACTTTCTGATCATTTGGTTTGGAAAACCTAAAGCACCGATCCGGTCACATGGTTCAATCAAAGACCATCTATGACGACAGAACACACGTTTTGCTTGAACCTTCCCATTCCAGTACTTTAAAATATATCACGCGGGACCTAAAATCGTTGCTTTCAAGAAATGAAGGCTAAACTCCCTCTCTCTCTCTCTCTCTACGTTTTGTCTATTCTCAATTGACATATCCCAGTAGGAAATTTCATCACAAAAAGCAGAGCTGGCTTTCTTATTGTCCTTTGGCAACGGGTTAAATATTTATTTAAATTCTCACTCAACAATAGGTTAAAATAAATATTAATCATTTGAGAGATATAACCATCCAATGTTTAAATTAATTAATTAACAAAAACGTTTCCGATTCGATCCATTGTGCTTTGAAACCATGCTTACCACGACTCAATTATACACAAAAAATTTGATCAAATTCGCTCCAGCCGTTTAAAAGCCTTATGGTGACAAATGTCCGCACAGAAGATTTTTATATATTAAGATATATATAACATAGGATAAGTGTTTAATAGAGATCTTTAAACAGGACAAATGTGAAAGTAATTCATACTTGATGCCAATCCCTTACTACTGAAAAGTGTAGCCATCATAAAGCTTTCATTTTAATTTTTATCGTATTGCATATTTTTAAATTTATAGAAAAATGTAGTTACTTGCTGACATTTTGAAACACTTAGATAATTAAAAATGACTCCATGAGATTTTAAACCAGTCTAAAATTCATCCCTAAAAAGAGGCTAAATTTCAAATAATAAGTACAAGATTCTTATATCCTTCAGAACCTACATTCATGAATAAATAGTCTGAACTTTATCAAGTACACACACAGTAGCTGATTGAGTTTCCATGAAAATTTAACAATTTGAACATAGTACTTAAATCAGCTAGTATTTGAAATTCCAATTAAAAATGGTTTCATTTTTGCTGTAGGTTTCATTTCACAACTGATCGGACCTTAAAAACAATAAGCCCTCTTAGTAGTCCCTTTTTATTGAATTAATAAACGTCAAAGGTGGTGAACATGCTAGTGAACCTTATCTTTTATAAAGCTACAATAAATAACATTAAAAAAGACTGAAAAATCTAGATTCTGTTGTAAGTATTGTGTAGTTGAAAAAAGACTTATTGAATATTAAAAGCATTATAACAACCTTAAAATTACACAAATAGCAAATAATAATTCCTAATATTTTGAGTTTGCAACTAACCCCTTTTTAAATAAAAAATAGTTCATGAGTTGAAAATACTTCTGGGGAGGGGGGGGGGAGGCAAAGGCAATCAGGTGAAATAATAAATAATTTCAATGTTAAGAGTAGTAAACAAGCAACCAATAAGAAAATCATAAAAAAAACTGAGAAATTATCACAATTTTGGGTAAGAATTTCATCTGCTTGCTTGTTTTTTTTTTTTTTATAAATGATGTTAGTGTTTTTGCCAATTTTTCCTGTACTGGTCATTCAGTTACTATTACCAATTTTGATTTTCTTTTTCCCCCATTTACGCAGGAAATGATTCTGGTTTAGATTCTGAAACTTCTGAGGGAAGCAAAGAACAGCCATATAGCTCAATTTTTGGTTTAAATATTAGCAAGCTAGATCTACTTAAAGAAAAATTGAAAAGTGATATTGCCATTAAAGCTCTATTGGAGGAACCAGCTAAAAATGAGAACAAAAATGGTTCTTCTGGTGTGAGCAATAGACTACTGGATACCATTAGGGACCAGCTGACTCATTTGACTAAAGCTGTAGAAAATACAATTGAAATTAATTGCCAGAAAAATTTGCATGGTGGTAATCAAGAGCATTCTTCATTAGCTGAAGTTGAAGATTTACAAGAACAAGTCATCAAACTTAAATCTCTTTTATCGACCAAACGAGAACAGATAGCAACTCTGCGTACTGTTTTGAAAGCGAACAAACAAACGGCTGAAGTAGCCCTAGCCAACTTGAAGAGCAAATATGAAAATGAAAAAGGAATTGTGAGTGAAACTATGATGAAGCTTCGCAATGAGCTTAAAGCTTTGAAAGAAGACGCTGCCACTTTTGCCTCTTTAAGGGCCATGTTTGCTGCTCGCTGTGAAGAGTATGTCACCCCAAATTGATGAAAATCAGAGACAAATATCTAGCTTTGAGGAAGAGAAAAAGACTTTAAATGCACTGTTGAGATTAGCTGTCTCCCAAAAGTTGGCCACTTTACAAAAACTTGAAGAGATTGAGATGGAAAAAGACAAAAGTCACAGCCGGAGGCACACCTCCCGTGGTCGAAATGTTTACACCAGGGGCAGTAGCAGTGGAAATCATCCCTCTTCTGGCAGTAATAGTGCCTTCAGCAGCAGTAGACATTCTCATGACAGCAATACTTATCATTCTCGACGTGATTACTAATTAATATTTACAACATCAATGTGTATATGACATTTGTTAAGTGATTTTTTATATATCAAATAAAATATTTATGTCATTGTTTTGTTAGATTTTCGAAACATTTCAATTTTTTGTACAATGTTTCACTTGAAAAACGTCATAATTACCATAAGAGTTTAACTTTTGAAATTCATTTTGTAATGTATCAAATTTTAGTAATTTTTCAAAGTGAAAGTGTAACTTGGACCAAAGGTAAATGGGAGAAATATTTAGTATAGGGCCATTCATCAATTATGTAAGGGTCCCAAGGGGGAGGGGAATTAAAAAAAATCTCTACATACCCTTACCTTGGGGGGAGGGGTCAAACCCATTCTTACGTAATATTTTCTAAGTCGATATTTTATATTAGAAATCGCTCAGTCAAGTGGTTTGGTAGTGATAATATTTCATTTTCTTCTGGAAGGTGAAAATCATATTAAGATGAGCTGTTTTTACTTGTTTCACAAAGAATAAATAGAGTTAAATATAATAAAAGAATAGCACTATGTATGGTATGTTTTATTTTTAATTAGTATTGCATCATATACAAAAAAATGTCGAAAAAAACATTCAGTCTAGATTCAAGTAAATATTTCTTTACAGAAAAAAAGGTTTAATTTAATAATAGTGAATTTAATGATTCCAGTGATGTAAGATTCGTCATTTTTGAAAACTGAAACGGAATCTTACGTAAGAATGGTGGGGGGTCGAAAATTGCCAAAATCATCCATACGTAATTAACAAATGGTCCCTATGACAATTTTCATTGTTAACTTAAATTATTATTGCTGTTCAAAAAACTGAAACTGGTATGTTTCAAACTGTCGGTCACTAACTGCTATAGCTGGCAAAAAATTATTTGGGGAATCTCGCCTTTTTTATGGAGCAAATGTCATGGGTGATGCATTTATGTTAGGCTAAATAAAAAGCAATTGATATTACTTAGTCAGCTTTAATTTTAATGTGGCACACTTCTTTTTTTTTTTTTTTTTTTCTTCTTCCTTTCTTTTGTTTTAACGGTGGTTGAAAAACAACCTGCATTAAATATGAATTATATCGCATATTTCAGGAAACAACGTTCCCTCAGCTACAGCTTTGGTTAACACCCTTATTTAGTTTGTGGAGTGTCAAAAAAGCTGCTTCTAAAACAGTCGGAAATTGTGTGTTGACAAAAACCTGGGCTAAAAATTAAAAAAAACATGAACCCCCCCCCCCTTTTTTTTTGTAAGGAAAAAGGGGGTTTTTTCGGGAAAACAGAAAGATTTTTTTTTTCAGAAGAAACAAAATGTTTAGCGAAAAAAAATTAATGTATTAAACATTGAGGTGTGTTATTTCTAACTATAACTGTTTGATACATAATCCAAGTAACTAAACCAGAGATGCTTTAAAACAGAATAAAAAGTTCACCTTTCTTAGAGCGGTCTGAAACAAGCCAGTTTTCCCCAACTTTCTGGCAACATTTAAATCCATCAGGATTTGGAGGCTGTCCAAGACGAAATGAGAAGATTGGGCGCTGGGAACATTAGGCCCAATGTGCTCGGCAACTTAAGTTCCCTGCTCCTAAAGTGCTCTGCGCCCAATGTTCCCGGCGCACAAAATGCTCGGCGTCTAACCTTCCTAGACCGGTTCAAGAGTCAACCCAATTTTTGGTATCTTTGCAAGAATAGAAGTGCTGCTCAACCATGCCATTTTACATCGGCTGTAACAAGTGGTAGTCGAAGGGGCAATGGCCAGTGAATATTGCGGGTGGGATTGGACTTCCCATATGTGCCTCTATATGAACTGGTGCCATTTGTTTTTGGCTCAAATTCTTCCAAGGAGGATGGGAGCAATCAAACGTTTCTTCCGCCATGCATGCCTGCTGTATCTCAGGAAGTAACTGAACAAAATTTGATTCATATATTCACACTAACTAAGGGAACAGGTGCTGATTCCATTTTGGTGGCAATAATAGCTTAAAAGGGGGTTTCGTAATCGAGCATTATTTTTCGATTCTTGTGACTGCTATATCGAATGTACCACTTTGTACATTTATCATAGCAGATCGTTGTAATTTAGTAATTATACTAAACAGAGAATTTAAAACTCAGGGTCTGTTAAAAAAATTCCCCGTTTCTATGTAAAATGAGGTTTTTCAATGTATCAGAGAAAGCAGTTTTTTCCCAGCATCCTTAGCGGCTATACCCAGCGATTAGACGAACTTATTTCGTGTAATACATTCTGGGTAAAAACTCCGCTTTCACTCCGAAGAAACCTGATTTCTTCCAGTGCTTTGCTTTAAAATCTAGCACAAGACTTGGGGTATTTGCTTGACGAATGAAAGTCTTCACTCCCTCCATTGTATTTTCAAATGGGGTACCGAGACAGAAACAAGAACTTCAGAGCTTGTCATTTTCGATAAAATGCACGGACATTTTCTTCCCCTTTGTTTAAAAAAAATTAAAACGCCAAGCAAAGCACTGCATTGGTTATGCCGGTCCGGCTGTCGGTACATTGCATGACTAATAAAACTGAAAACAAAGCACAAAAGTTGAAGAAATTATACAGGTGATAACATTTGCTTTGTTGACGAATAAAATTAATGGGTGGTTGACCTCAGGGATTTATGTTCCAATAGAGTGTAACCGGCTGATGAAAGCATCCTTTGGTTACTCGACGTGACCTCAAATCAACCAACCGGTGCGCACAGTTACTGTGTTCGAACACATAACCGATAGACATTACACCATATCGCTTAACGTTATCGCGCGACATCGTGATCGACGTATGGTGATTTCAAAAAAAAAAAAAATCTATTTTTTTTTCTCTTCGTATGTCACTAAACGTTACAGTCGAGATCGTCAACATTGTTAGTCCGTATAGAGGAGTCTAATTAAAACGTGCCTGTTTAGTCATCGGTCGACTGGTTGTTTTAGGTTGTTTCGATGAGCGGCCGGTAGCTCACCGATGGGGATGTCACTAGCTGGCTAGTGTTTGATCGACCAGTCGCTACCGGTTGATCTCGCCGAATTCAAGAATATGATGCGAATACAAGCAAGAAAATCCATCAGTGCTTACTATTAAACACATTTGTTTAACTGTGCAACTACGATCATTAATACTAACGCGCCCATGAGTTTGAGATGAATACATTCCTATTTGCAACACAGAGTAGTAGGAAAACATAACGTTGTAAAAGCGCAAAAGTAATTGATTTCAGACACGTTTTGCTGGGTTTCAAAGAACTTCTTTTTACATGCAAGAAAGTGTAAGGTTTAGGACGTTCCGAGAAACGTCCCAAAACATCCGAGAAAAGGAATTTCCTCTCAGAAGTCTTTACATCCGAAGATCATAGTTTTACATTAAAAAAGGAGTTCCTTTTTGTAGGATGCGCTCGATGAGCTACCGGTAGCTCATCGGTTAAAATAAAGATGTCAAATAATGATGTCACCTCCAATGCTTTAGCATTAGCTGACGTCACTAGTTGTCACTTGACAATCAATCGGTAGCTACCGATTGAGTTCGTAGAACGTAAGCTGTTAGGAACTCCATGAAACTCCAAAACAAAGTGTTAGCAAATGATGACGAAATTTTAACTTCTGATGTGGCAACAATTTACCGAGCGTTGTTCTGCTTCTGCTCTTCCTGCTGACAACGGAAGTTTATTAATATAGAGTTTCTTTTTGCATGTTTAGTTTCGTCTACATCATTGAGTCTAAATTTGTATTTTGTATTCTATAATGGTAATATTAATCAAACATTATATTCTTTTTCTTTTCCCTAAGTTTTTCTCGCGAATAGATAATATTAATTGTTATTTATAGGCTGGTGGAAAAGCTGGGAAAGATTCTGGAAAAGCCAAGGCGAAAGCAGTATCGAGGTCTGCCAGAGCAGGATTGCAGGTTCGTCTTTTTTTTTTTCCTGGTATACTATACGTAATATGTGCACGATGAAGTTATTTTATTTGTTCTATCTGTGTTAAAAGTATTTGTTTTGTTCAATATGGGAGCAATATATTCGCAATATTGCATCAGAATGCTCGTAACGAAACTGAATATTTTAAATACTTGTGGACTTATTTCCTTTTTTTTTAAACTTTTTTTCAGCCTCGTAAAATTTGTCTGCATTTAATGCCACACATTTTTTGGTTTTCTGGTTTATGGTTCAGATTAACATTAGCAATGTTTATTAATGTTCATATAATTAAAAAATCTTAATATTGTTTTCAAAAAATTATATATGTTCCCTGGATTTCTTGTTGCAAGTAACGCATGCTCAGGGAGTAGATAGTTTGTCATAAACTCAACTTTTCTATTTGGTAATAATGTGATTGATCCCTTTGTTTTTGTCATAACAATAAATATAGAAACCAGGTCTGCAAAATATCAAGAAAAATAGACAGTCGATTCGCGCTACAACGAGACTCAGGTGAAGTGTCTTCTTTGCAAGTTTTTCATGAGTAATGCCTCGCCCACAAGAGGAAAATTTTAGAAATGAAATATCGGCTTTGTTAGTGGTTACCATATATTGATTTCGAGAATAGATTTATATCCCTTTTGCAGCCGATGTTCCCACACCATACTAGTCATTACATTACGATGTCCCAAAAAAAAAAACGAAAGTTGGAATCTTGATTTGCAATATCCACCAAAAGTCGCATATTGGTGAGTACAGAACAAATTTAAAATATTTTCCAGTTTGAACAACCAAGTTCAACCAAGGCTTGAATTTCTCCAAAAGTAAGAAAAAATGGTCTATTTTCAAGCATTTTTTGAACTGGCATTTCTAGAATTGGTGTCAAAGCACTCGGAAGTGTTTGATGCTCGGAGGAACTGAAGCGGCACTTTTTAGTGCCAAGAATGGAGACATAGTGCAGGGTTTTGCATTTTCTGTCAAGAATGTGATCTTAAAACTTGAATTTCATGCTTTTTTTTTCAAGTTTTTGCAGAACAAATTTGATCAAATGATTTTACATTGTGGAACATCACAAAGTATTCTGCTTTAGGGCTACCAACTCACTAACCTGTTTTATAACACTTTCAATAGCTGGACCGTGAGTAATAATGCAATATTGTATGAAGTTTTAACTGTTTTTGAAAATCAACTGTTATAAACTTTGCCAGGAAATTGATCAGAGGATATTGAAGTTCTAAAAACTGACTTAAAAGACGATAAAAAGTATTTGATGCATAGTAACTGTCAATGTGGCCCTGAATTTTCTGTTAAAAAACCAAACTTTCAATTATTAGCGTTTGTTAACGTGTGCTAATGGAGTTGTAGGGCTGTATGTTTTTTAAGTTGAACTACTAATGATTTGAAGATACTAGTAAGAAATATCTTTAAAAATTATGCTTCTGTATACTTTGAGAAAATAAAAATTATGAAAAAAATAGAAAATAAATAAGGATATTTTGTCATTTCTAGAAAGTTGGATACTTTCTAGAAATGACAAAAGCTTTGAACTGTAAAATTTAAAGACCAGTCATTTAAATTTTACAGTTCAAAGCTTTAAAACTTAATATTGGAGGAAGGAATTCTCTAAAAGTTACAGAAGTGATTTCTGATTGAAAATCGTTTGCCTTGTGTGCCCTTCTAATTCAACTTCTTAGTATTTTGACTTTATCCACAGCCATGGCCAATAACAAGTTCTCAAAATTGGCAAAGTAAGACGATACAGCCACCTGCTGTCATCATTTGTTTTGGGTTTGAGGTCTTCTGGATTTCAGGATTCCTAAATTGGGCTCACATGCCATAATAGCTTAAAAACATGGTTGGGTTTTGGACTGTCCAAAACTGGTTTTAGGACATTACAGGTGGTTTTTACCATTACAAAGTGTCTGAAACTATCTGGAACTGTCCAAAATTATGCTAAAGCTAAAGGGGTGTAATCTGATCAATTTGTTTTTACTGCAATATTCGTAATGTATAAATATATATGAGCAGTTCTCAAAAGGTGGGAGCAAAGACAGACCTCAACTTTGAAGCTTCAACACCAAATAACTTTCATTTAATTAACTCAAAAATTTTTGAGTTAAACTAGAATACTGTATAGAGACAAGAATTGACATAAATTATGGAAAAAATGCTCTTCAAATAACCCTATAAAAATATTTTCTTTGCTAAAAGGCACAATTTTGGACATACCAAAACGTTAACTGAGCAAATGTACCATTAAAAAAAATTTTTTTTAAATTATTTCCATACGTTTCAAAAATAAATAAATAAATAAATAAAGGTATGAATCTTACACTGAATAACTTTTTGTTAATATTTTACACAAATAACAAAAGTACAGATAGATTATTTACTTTGTAAACGATTTAAAAAAAAACGTAAGTTTGAAATTTGATGTATGTCCAAAAGTTACGATCTTCACAATACTATTATTTGAGAACTAAGTATATGATGTTTTCGTTTTAAAGGTATTTATCGATCCTCAGAATCAATTTTCAATTGTTTAAAAGTGTTTTCATAAGCTTTTATGCAGTATCTTAGAAGAAAAATGATTTTTCTAAAACATACATGTGAGATGTCCAAATGGCGTTACGATCTTGACGCCAATAATTCTGTCCGTTTATTCATAATTTTTGATGATCCACTGTCTTCTAACCTCAATAAAAAAGATTATTATAATGTTATCTTCTTTAATCCATTGGTATTTTGCCTAATTAATACGTTACACATTGAACAGTACATAAATTACAGTAGAAACATGGCTGGTTATGTTCGTAACGAAAGCCATTTTGCGCTAAAATCGCCAAGCAAACCTCCATTGGCGACAACACAGTATACGATAAGCTAAAGGTTACTAGAGGGGAATTCCAGTTTGACAAATGTAGTTTATCTTCACCTGCACCAGTTTTGGCGACTTTATCACCTGCGCTAGCAATTTTTTTATTTTTAATTTTTTAGTTAAAAAAAATCGTCTGCATTTGATTTGTAAACACATATCAGTTGGTAATTTTCATTCTATCTTGAGATTTGAGAGATAGTAAGCCTTTTGAATTAACAACATGTTTTGAAAAAGTGCTTTAAACAATTTAATTAAGTTTTTTTATGGAATTTGTGTTGTATTTATGTAATTTTTGAAGGCATTATTGATTTTTAATACCTATTTGCAAAAGGATTTATTGCAAAGTTTAATGCGCACACGAGATTATGTCTCCTAGAAGTAGAACAAAAAGTGACGTTCTGGAAAAAGTACATTCTAAGTTTGGAAAATATCTGCAGAAATTAAAGTTAATAATCCAGAGAAATACAAATGTTATTTAATAAAAGAAGCTACGAGTTTGTATAGTTATTTCCATGAAGCTTTTTTTTTACCTTTCATCAACTTCTTCAAAATCATTCCAAAACTTTATTATATGTAAAGAGCAGTATGTATAGCCATTCAAGTACTTTATTAATATCCTCTTTATTATTAAATTTCAAAATTCAAAAAGTAGTAAATAAAATTTTCATTGGAAAAGTTAAAAATCAGATTAGGGGCATTCCAAGGTATTTTTGACATTTATGTAGAGTCCGTAACATCACCTTTTTTGCCATAACTTTTTAATTTACTGTTTGATTAGCATATTATTTTATTTTGATCTTTTCCTACCAACACACCAGCTCAAACCAGCTCAAATTAAAATAATTTGCAAAGCAAATGGTAAATTAAAATGTTATGGCAAAAAAAGGTCACATTACGGACTCTACATAATGTCCAAAATACCGTGGAATGCCCCATTAACAATTGTCAAAAATGGTGAAACTTACATTATGATGATGTCCAAAATCCTTTACCTACAGGACAACAATGTCCAAAATCTGTTACCTACAGACTGCTGATTTGATTTGCTAACTAACAAATTTTACAAATACCTGCTGTCTTTTCATGTTCATATATTGTGTTCTAGGTATGCATGCTGTAGAATAAAAGCAAAATTGATGTCAAATTTGAAAATTTTTGAAATTGCTCAAAGTTAACTTTTTTGTTCCCACCTTTTGAGAAATGCCCATATATTAATGAGGTTCAATTAATGAGTATGAAAATATTTTTCTCCAAAATGTTCATTAAAAAAAATTTTTACTTAAAAAAATTTTTACTTAAAAAAATTGCCAATAACTCATATTACATAAAAATTTCCCTATGTAACAGTTGGTAGAGTTACGAAAGGAAATTCACAACACTACCAAAACAACTAATCATTTCCATTTATAACTCAAAGGAATCATTAAATGCGCGATATTGAGGTGAAAAAAAAAGCTTTATTTTTAAATGGTTTTTATAAATAAGTGTTACATAATGTTTTAACAAAAATTATTTTTTAAATCATAAATCAGCGTTTCTTACATTGTGTTCCGAGAACCCCAGAGTACCACGAAGATCACCTGACGGTTCCACAAAACTTCAATTTTTTCCTTTTTTTTAAACGCTGAAATTAGTCACTTAAAAAATAAGAGTGTGCAAATAAATTGTTTAGTGAGTATTTTTCAAGTGAATGGCTGAGAAAATATCCAGAGTGGATTACAAACCCATTTATTGTCAATATATGGCCCTGAATTATGTTGGTTCTAAGATGCGACTCTTTTATTAAAATGACATTTGAACTTTCCTTTCACCAAAAATTTAAACTAAGGCCATTCAGTGAAATTCTTACCAGAATTACACTTACCAGGTTTAAAAGATTAATGTTTTCAACAGTCACAAAATTCTGTGTTTTACCATTAAAACAGGAGCAAGAAATATGAAACAAGAAGTTACCATGGCAATGACTTCAACTTATGAGCAAAACCTATATTTTTTTCCAAGATTTCTGTAAATAAAATAAGGAGGTTAACTTATTAGGAGTATATGTATAGTATACTGTATTCTAAATAAAGTTGCCCGAAAGTTTTTTTTATAGTTTCCTGTTGGCAGAATTCATCGCCATTTAAAGCATAGAACTACTAGTCATGGTCGAGTAGGTGCCACTGCTGCTGTCTACAGTGCTGCAATTCTTGAATATTTAACTGCTGAGGTGAGAAAAAATTATTTAAAAGTCAAAAAATTATTTGGGGGAAAAAGAGCAATGGGTTCAGAGTAGAGGCTGCACCATTGCAGATTTTAGGGGGGTAAAGGGATTGGTAATTCTTTTTTTCGGAGGGAGGTATAGGATTTATCACTTTTGGTGGAGGATGAACACTTCATGAATAATAGGATTTATAAAATGTCACATTTTTGTTTAGCCGCACTACCACTCTAGCAGTTATTTAGAAAAATAATTGTTTTATACAGGCTGTATGTTAGGGTGTATCGAAAAAAACTTTTTTTTCGAAATTCAGTTTGTCTGGTTGTTAAAAAGTTGCCCCTACCGACTCACATCTTACATAAACAATTTTATCCGAATCAAAAAATATTTGTGTCTTGCACAAGGCCTAAAATTGAAAATTTTCTTTAAAAAATCAACATTTTCTAAAAAAAAATTTTGAATAACAGAAAAAAATGTTAATATATATTTTTTAAAGTTGAAAATTATGAGTAATAGAGCTGGGAGTTATATATATCTTCAAATAAAAGGTTTTGCTCTTATGCAGCATTTAGGTTCTCGCATAGTATGCAAAAATAAGGATTTTTTAGAAGTTCGAGTTAGAATTTTCGAAATAAATGTATTAGCTTTTAAATTTTCTTTTTTGCAAATGTTGGTTTAACAATTTCTTTGCTAATAAAAAACTTTAGATACATTTATTTATGTTTTAAAGATAAAAATTATTTGAATTTATTTGCTGATTATATTGTAAGAATAGTTTTGTGAAGCTTAAGAAAAATTAAAGATTATGAAACAATCTTGCAAACATTGTTTTCATTTTATTACATAGAAGTATGTTATTAAAAGAATTAAGTAAAAAACCAAACACCAAAACATATATGGAATATTATGTGTATTTTTATATATCATCAAGTTTTTCCCATACTAACTGTTTTTCAACAGCTCTAAGAGGATGTGCTAGTTTTGCTAGAGGCTTTTTATGTGGAGCACTGCAAAGTCACATAATAAGCAATTATCGTTTGGTATACAAAAATACCCTTTGCTTTGTATGAGATGGGAAGGGGTTTTTGCCCAAAAAATAATGCCATTGATGAAAACGTGGGCTATCAACAGCAGTTAGTTTTACCGAGTTTAAATAATTATAGACATTTAGCAAAAAATCTCCACAAACCTCCAGACCTTCTAATAATTTTATTTTCTTATGGAAGTCATGGTTCGTTTTTGCTCAAGAACTGCAAATTTCTGACAAATACGATGTCTTAGATTTGTGTACTGCTGTATCCAATTTAACTACAGTAACCTTTTTCATTGTATCAGTGTATTTGATTCATTAGAGCAGGGAGTGAACGCTAATTCGTTTCACCAAATCATAGTCTCAGTAAAAGTTTTTATATAACTTCACTAATTTTATCTCTCACTTAAAAGAGACATTCAAAAACTTGAGCTGCTTAATGTACTGCGAGTCATCCTGTGTTTTGTCCAAGTTTCTGTTGCCACTTTGCTGAATATTGCAGATTAGTCTGCTAATTCATCCAACATAATTTTCAAGGTACCACCCACATTTATAATATCAACTTCACGGTGACAAAGATATTGGCAGGCACTTTCTACAGGTTAGAGAGCATAAATAATGATAGCAGGGTTGCCACGCACCGGGAAAACCTGGAATTGTCAGGGAAAATGAAAATGGCCGAAAATCAGGGAAATGTCAGGGAAAATGAAAAATTGCATATTTCCGATCGGTCTTAGCGCTGCCCGCGGTCTATGACGTCAAAAAAAAAAAAAAAAACTTTCAGCCTTGTTTTTTTCGCCGCCATTCCCTTCCCATTCGTCGTTTTGTCATTCCCCTCTTTCTTCTTCCCCCTGCAGTTCTTTTTATCAACTCTCTGCCATTGGCGCGTGCTCCATAGCAGTCTGCGGCGGACATGCGCAGAAGGTACTTTTCTTCCTCCTCGTTTGAGCGGGCTCTGTTTAAACGCTGCTTGTTTACGTCAGCAGTTCTGAAGTTTTTATGATGCACAGCACATTGTTTTGTCTGCGAGTAGACTGAAGTTTTTAATGAGCTGCAATAATCTTTTCATATTTTTTATTATTTCTTTAAATTAATTAATGAAATCGTATTATTCTAAACAATTTTGTTCTGTAAATTTAGTTCATTGGAAAATTTTAAACTTAGAAAGTTTCTTTTTTACAGAAGTATCGCTAATCTTTTAGTATTTTGGTAGTGATCTTTAAAGACTTCCAATGCGCTTCTTTCTTTCAAAATAAAAGTAATCCGATTTTTTAAAAAAAAACCTGCGCAGCAGAGAAGTTTCTGATCAATGCTCAAAATTTAACTTTATGACAGGGTGCCCACAGGAGTGATTAGTTGCGCCATCAAAATTTTTTGGGGGGATTTTTTAATTACTTATTTTACTTTATTTTTATTCAAATTATTTACTCATATTATTTTACTTTATTATTTTCATCTGTGTGTGTATTTTATTGGGGAGCGAGCACACTTTTCTTCCAAAACAATAATAATTAAAATTAAATAAATAGGTAAACAAATAAAAAAAGGAGGGTTAAAAATAAAAGCGCTAAGGCGTTCAGAAATATTGGGGGGGGGGAGGTTGTGCCATTGAACTTGGGGGGGGGGGAGCACCCCTGTTTTATGAGCAACAAACAGGGGAAAGATGTGAAGCTAAAAGATGCATGATTTTTTTACAGGCCAAAGTCTAAAAGCGCTTTGAGTTCAATGGATTGGAGGGGTAGAAGGCAATAATTGAAAAAGTTTAGGTTTCATAAGTTTTTAGTTCAGATTATTTTAGCAATTAACTTTATTTTTGTGATACAGATATCACAATTGTTAATTTTGCAGTTCTTTCACTTGATGTAAGGCAGTGGCTCCTCGCTATTGAAAATAAGATATGCTACATTTGCATTAATTGTTTATTACAGTGATTTGCTTCTCTTGTGTCAGTACATTAGGGTAGTTCAAAAATACACTTAAAAAAAAGGTTTCTCCTAGAAAACAGGACACCACTCAATGTTTTTAGACTTGTGGATAGTAAAATACTGGAAGAATTTTAACTTCCTATTCCAACTGAAAGAGGGTGCTCGACCCCCTCCCTCAAAACTTCATAAGTATGAGGAGGGGGTTAAAAAAATACATTGAACTGAAAAAACAATGTTACATACTATAATCTACACGAGTTGTATGCATATTCATTGCAATAAAATAATTACTTACATAAAAAAAACAGCTGGGGACATTAAATGTTTCTAAATTTGTGACTTTTTCTATGCTAGAGCTAATGTTAAATTAAGGGGTCATTGAGCACACTCTTAAAATTTGAGTAAGAAGCTAAAACTTTTACAGCATAATACTATTAGTAAGTCTAAAAAAATAAGGGGTGTCTTGGACTCGAGCTGAGAGGAAAAAAAAAATGAACCACCATTAGTACATATTTTTGATTATTTCAGCTTGAGTAAATTAAATTTGGTAACCATTGTTTGTAAAGTTTGAAAATGAGGTAAGTTTTATCAAAATTTGAGATGTATATATTAATGTTGCAAAATGAAGGTGGAGATCGATAACCTGGAATTTTTCTTAAAACCACCTGGAAAACCTGGAAATGTCAGGGAATTTCATTCTTGAACTTTCGTGGCAACCCTGTGATAGGTTTTTTTTATTGCTTTCTTCTTCGGAGAAAAATACTGTGCATTTTTTTGTAAGTTAAAGGTTTTGAGTGTTTTCCTTTAAGCATTCCAACACTGTATTCCGGCTACTACATCGGGTTAAACTTCAAATGACGCTTGTGAAAATATTCGTTTTATGAGCGGCAAAACTTGGAAAATGTTTGCATAGAAAATCTTCTCAGGATAGGCAATTTTGCTAGATTTTGCTCTCAATTCCACGGGATTAATATCATGCAGGAGCCCGCAAGGATCAGAAGCCCTATTTGTGACCAAGCCACATGGCTTTCCAAAATGCTTTTTTTTTTGTGAAAATCACGGAAGTTTAGAATCAGTGCAGAATACCTATACATTGCTTATGATAGTTTTTTTACCCTCACTTTTTTCTACGACTTTACTGTGTACATTTTTCTATTTGAAAATTTTTTGTTATTCTTTAAAAAAAAATGATTTTTTGAAGAAAAGTATGAACTTTAGGCCTCATGCGGGACATTTTTTGATTTGTACAAAATTTTATGTGTGATATGTGGGTCGGTAGGGGCAACCTTTTTTACAACTTGACAGATTGAATTTCGAAAAGAAGTTTTTTTCGATACATCCTGCTGTATATGTTATAATATCATAGCTGCCAACTTTCCTGATTTGCTCGGGATACTCCTGAATTTTGATGCATTCACCTGAACTCGCTAATGAAGTAAATGTCTCTCGAATTTTCATCAGCACAACAAAAGAAGGAAGTTTTGTAGAAAAGGGTTTTTTTTAGTGATTAGAATTTTAGGAATAAAGTGATTGTGATTGCAAAAATAGAACCTTTTCATATGGAGTATGAAAATTGTATCATTTTTGAAACATGTTTCTTTCATTTCTTTTTTCTTTTAGTTCCCAGTTTTTTCCTGAAAATACTTAATTTTACCTGCTAAATTTCACCTCCTAATTTTTTTGTAATATTGCATTTTGATTTTTTTTTTTTTTTTCAAAATCACTATGAAGTCTGGGATAGGTTTTAAAAGGGTGGGAAAAAAGGAATTGCGAAACTACTGCAAAAAACAATCTGAGTTATTATGTCTGTGCTGTTTCCTAAGAAAATTTGTAATTTCTCTAAAAATTGCATTATTTGTGGTCAGTTACAAGAAATGGTTCTGTGTTTTACAATCTTAAGGTGAAATGTTAATAGTTTTTTCCATACTCATATATATCTTTATTTCATTTCTATGAACTAGTGATGCAACAAATAGGACTTCAGCTGAATACTGAATATTCGGCCGTTGAATAGTTAACTTATTTTCATCAAAAAGCAAAATACAGGTTGCATTTAATGCACAGTTTTGATAGTTAACAGTTCAGTATGCATTATAGTAGATTAAAATATGTTTTGGAGCAAATTTATAAAAATTTGCTATTAGTATACACTTTAAAATTAAATATTTGGCTGAAAAATTAGTAAAAAGAAGATATTTCCTCAGCAACAGTTTTTAAAGATCAGAGTTCTATATTTAAGCTTAAAATTGCAATCATTTTCTATTATAGGCATTATTTTATAAAGCTTCTCAAATAAATAAGAAAAAGAAAAATTCAAATAAACTGAAATGATTCAGCTTGAACTTGCATCTCATAAATTTCTATCCTTATATAATATACATTTAACAAAATTTTAGCAGTTACAAACCGAATTTCTCTATTAAAAAATTTAATTACTAAAATAATTCTAATAGAAAACATATAACTATATTTATATATATCTGCAGACTGTATTGGTGTATGTACTAATGATGCAACTATTTGGCATATTTGGCCCCTCCACCCAATATTCAGCTTCGGAAAAATATCTAATTTGCTATTCGGCCTCAACCGACTACTATGCAAGTAATTAAATTTTTTTTTTTTTGTAAAGTTTTATAAAAATGTTTCATTTTTGAAAATTTTATGAAATTTTGTTAATTTTGCATACATTAAATGAATATTTGAAATGAAATCTTGGAAAACTTTAGTGCATTATCATTTTTTAAGGGTATTCACTAATGCATGGCTACTACAAATTTTGGCCATCTATTAACACGAGGGGGGGGGGGGGGGCTCCGCCTTTGCCCCAAGCTTTCACTACATGTACCTAATGTAGTCAAGAATGCCCAGAACCTTAATATTTGGGATGGCAGAAATTCCCAATTTGTCAAATGAAACTCCAAATAATGCAGAATTGAATTCCGAATTTCGTCGAATAATGATCAGTTTGCAGGATCGTAGAACAAAGTTTGCCAAATAAGGAAAATTTTATAGGGGCACCCTTGAATATAGCAAACACTTATTTTCAAAATCTGGTAGCTTTTTATGGGAGAAATAAGAAGGGAAAAAGACCTATCTACTAAAAATGCTCAACAATTTTTTCCCCTGCACAATAAACTGTTTGTGTGCAGAAAAAACTTTGCTCTACTAGCAGACAATGAAAATGTAATGTAAGTTATAATAATATTAATGATATATGAGAAAAATACTGTGCATTTTTTTGTAAGTTAAAGGTTTTGAGTGTTTTCCTTTAAGCATTCCAACACTGTATTCCGGCTACTACATCGGGTTAAACTTCAAATGACGCTTGTGAAAATATTCGTTTTATGAGCGGCAAAACTTGGAAAATGTTTGCATAGAAAATCTTCTCAGGATAGGCAATTTTGCTAGATTTTGCTCTCAATTCCACGGGATTAATATCATGCAGGAGCCCGCAAGGATCAGAAGCCCTATTTGTGACCAAGCCACATGGCTTTCCAAAATGCTTTTTTTTTTGTGAAAATCACGGAAGTTTAGAATCAGTGCAGAATACCTATACATTGCTTATGATAGTTTTTTTACCCTCACTTTTTTCTACGACTTTACTGTGTACATTTTTCTATTTGAAAATTTTTTGTTATTCTTTAAAAAAAAATGATTTTTTGAAGAAAAGTATGAACTTTAGGCCTCATGCGGGACATTTTTTGATTTGTACAAAATTTTATGTGTGATATGTGGGTCGGTAGGGGCAACCTTTTTTACAACTTGACAGATTGAATTTCGAAAAGAAGTTTTTTTCGATACATCCTGCTGTATATGTTATAATATCATAGCTGCCAACTTTCCTGATTTGCTCGGGATACTCCTGAATTTTGATGCATTCACCTGAACTCGCTAATGAAGTAAATGTCTCTCGAATTTTCATCAGCACAACAAAAGAAGGAAGTTTTGTAGAAAAGGGTTTTTTTTAGTGATTAGAATTTTAGGAATAAAGTGATTGTGATTGCAAAAATAGAACCTTTTCATATGGAGTATGAAAATTGTATCATTTTTGAAACATGTTTCTTTCATTTCTTTTTTCTTTTAGTTCCCAGTTTTTTCCTGAAAATACTTAATTTTACCTGCTAAATTTCACCTCCTAATTTTTTTGTAATATTGCATTTTGATTTTTTTTTTTTTTTTCAAAATCACTATGAAGTCTGGGATAGGTTTTAAAAGGGTGGGAAAAAAGGAATTGCGAAACTACTGCAAAAAACAATCTGAGTTATTATGTCTGTGCTGTTTCCTAAGAAAATTTGTAATTTCTCTAAAAATTGCATTATTTGTGGTCAGTTACAAGAAATGGTTCTGTGTTTTACAATCTTAAGGTGAAATGTTAATAGTTTTTTCCATACTCATATATATCTTTATTTCATTTCTATGAACTAGTGATGCAACAAATAGGACTTCAGCTGAATACTGAATATTCGGCCGTTGAATAGTTAACTTATTTTCATCAAAAAGCAAAATACAGGTTGCATTTAATGCACAGTTTTGATAGTTAACAGTTCAGTATGCATTATAGTAGATTAAAATATGTTTTGGAGCAAATTTATAAAAATTTGCTATTAGTATACACTTTAAAATTAAATATTTGGCTGAAAAATTAGTAAAAAGAAGATATTTCCTCAGCAACAGTTTTTAAAGATCAGAGTTCTATATTTAAGCTTAAAATTGCAATCATTTTCTATTATAGGCATTATTTTATAAAGCTTCTCAAATAAATAAGAAAAAGAAAAATTCAAATAAACTGAAATGATTCAGCTTGAACTTGCATCTCATAAATTTCTATCCTTATATAATATACATTTAACAAAATTTTAGCAGTTACAAACCGAATTTCTCTATTAAAAAATTTAATTACTAAAATAATTCTAATAGAAAACATATAACTATATTTATATATATCTGCAGACTGTATTGGTGTATGTACTAATGATGCAACTATTTGGCATATTTGGCCCCTCCACCCAATATTCAGCTTCGGAAAAATATCTAATTTGCTATTCGGCCTCAACCGACTACTATGCAAGTAATTAAATTTTTTTTTTTTTGTAAAGTTTTATAAAAATGTTTCATTTTTGAAAATTTTATGAAATTTTGTTAATTTTGCATACATTAAATGAATATTTGAAATGAAATCTTGGAAAACTTTAGTGCATTATCATTTTTTAAGGGTATTCACTAATGCATGGCTACTACAAATTTTGGCCATCTATTAACACGAGGGGGGGGGGGGGGGGCTCCGCCTTTGCCCCAAGCTTTCACTACATGTACCTAATGTAGTCAAGAATGCCCAGAACCTTAATATTTGGGATGGCAGAAATTCCCAATTTGTCAAATGAAACTCCAAATAATGCAGAATTGAATTCCGAATTTCGTCGAATAATGATCAGTTTGCAGGATCGTAGAACAAAGTTTGCCAAATAAGGAAAATTTTATAGGGGCACCCTTGAATATAGCAAACACTTATTTTCAAAATCTGGTAGCTTTTTATGGGAGAAATAAGAAGGGAAAAAGACCTATCTACTAAAAATGCTCAACAATTTTTTCCCCTGCACAATAAACTGTTTGTGTGCAGAAAAAACTTTGCTCTACTAGCAGACAATGAAAATGTAATGTAAGTTATAATAATATTAATGATATATATATTTTTTTTTTTTTTTTTTTGCATTTTAAATTGTCATATTTAATAAGAAAAAGTTAAAACATTGGGAAAAAAGAATTTGTATCATATTATTAAATTTTTATACATATTTTACTCATAGAGAGAAAAAACTAACCTTTGCCTCATTTATGATTTATGCTTGTATATTATTCACTCAAATTTTTGATGAATTAGAATTATTTTCAAAAGATAACATAAGTATCAACCTTCTTAATGTGTTGAAAAAAAAAATACTGTTTTTTGGTTTTATCCAAAAATTTTGTATATTTTAGTACAGACATTTTAGTTGCCATTTATGAGTGAAAACCCTTTAAAATGGCAATGCAGAAATAGTACGATAAGATTTCATTTAAATTACCCATTAAATATGGCAAGCATTAATAAAAATGTGTAAACTCTTCAATGTGTGATAATGAAAAAAAATTTTTGCACTGTAATTGGGAAAGGCCGAATATTCGTTGCATCACTATTTTAAACAACATTCTAAAACTACAAAATCAATTTTTTTAAATTAAAATAATACTTGATTTTAATCTAGGGATTTTAACAAATCACTTAATTTTAATCAACCCAATTTAAATTAACAAAACTTGATATTACCTAAAAGTTGATTAACTGTTTATGACCATGTAAAAATTAAATGATAAACTAAATATATTGATTTATTAAAAATATCAATAAGGGAAAAGCAATGTAACATATTAAAATTCTGATCCCAGCCCTACTCTCCAGGAACTACCATCTAGAAATAGACCTTATTTATTTATTTATTTTTTTTTCTCTTTTAAAAATATGTAGGTTCTTGAACTGGCAGGAAATGCTAGTAAAGATTTAAAAGTAAAAAGAATAACTCCCAGGCACTTGCAACTTGCCATTCGTGGAGATGAAGAATTAGATTCATTAATCAAAGCTACTATTGCTGGTGGTGGTAAGTGAATATTTAGAGGATATATGTTGAATTAATTATTAATTTTTTTTTATTGAATAGTAGTTTCAAATATATCAGTTTTTTACGTAATTTTCTACATTTTAAATATATAGATTTCATAAGAGAATAATAAAAGTTGTTCATAAAACTTGCAGAAATGAGGTTAGATGCATCTGTCTTTCTTTCTATATCTTTTGCTTTTAAACTAATTTGGCACTTTTGGTATTCATTTTATAAATTCCATTGATTGAGGGGGGGGGGGGGGGTAAGGAGTTAGAGGTGCATATTTTTTAAAAACTTTTAAATACATTTCTTTTAGCTTAACTGCTCTTTATTGAGATGTTTTAGATAAGAACAATGACTTTTAAAGTAAAATTAGTTGTATGAATTTCAAGTGTTATTTTTAATATAAAATGTTAAATCTTTTTTTGAGTTTTATATTACTTAAAAAAGTTTTTAACACTTTTCCATTTCACCTTTTATTTTATATTTGTTCTGCTGTTGCTAAAATTAAATTGGTTTTGTTTTCTCCTAAAATTTTAATATTTATGTTTTCAAAATTTTATGAAATATTTTCTCTTTTTCAGGTGTTATTCCACACATTCACAAATCTTTGATTGGAAAAAAAGGAGCACAGAAACCACAGTAAAGGATCACAATTCATCAAAATATTTACATTTCATTTTTTTTTACCCATAAAGAAGACTTTGAATGGAAATTATTCCACATTCAGAGACTTTTTTTACAGAAAAATAGACTAATGAACCAAAATCATTCATCGCCATATTGTTATCCATACTTTTCTTGATATTTCTTCTAAACATAAGTTTAGTTTAAGGAAAAAATTGTAATAATTAATTTTCTCTAACAAATCAAGATTTTTAAATATAAATATTAATTTTGACTTTCATTTATGACTTATAATTGATGTTGAACTCTATTGATACTTTTTTAGAACCTTTCCTTTGCATGGTGATGTATAATGGCTACTTTTTACAAGGCCATTTTTGATGTAGTACAATTACTATGTAATGGAGAAAAGGAAAGGATCTTTGACCATCCTGAAACAAGCTCCATGCAGTTATTTTGCATGTTAGTGCTTTACAAATGATTCTTTTAATCAATTTTGTATATATTCACAAACGTGTTTTATGTGTTAACATTTATGTTATAGTCATGAATAGTAAAAAAAGTTTAGATTTATGCAATTAGCATTCAGAGTTGTTATATGTTTCGAGGTTGTTAGGAACCCCTTTTTCAATTGGAAAATAAACAAACTTATGAATGAAAGTTATCCAAGAAAACTGATCAAAACAAAAATGTTTTTTTTTTTTTTTTTTGTCTATCACAAGCTTGTTAAATCTATTAATCTTTTTTTTCACTAAGAAATAGTGTTCCTTTGTAACTGTGAATCATCTGCTTGCAATATTTATCCCTATTTGCATGCTTTTGTTTTTCATGTTTACTCATATTAGTCATAACTGGAAAATTGTTTTGTTTACTGATTGGTGAAATGGCTCTGTTTCAATACATTTTTACTACAGTAAAACCTTGATCATTTGTTTTTCATTGAACCAGTTATTTGAAACAATAGATATGAGAAAATGACCCATGCAGATTAACAAAAAATGTAGTAATAACAAATTTACTACTAAAATATGGAATGTTTATAGGGAAATTACTGAAAATATTTAGAAAGCAGAAATGGAACGAATAAATCGATTTATTCAATTAAACTACTGAAAAATGTCCCTGCACCTTTTTCTAATATAGAAAAAAATAAATTTTGATGTTTGCTTTTTTTTTTTTTTCTTTTTTTATTTAAATGAATAAGAAAGTTCTTCAGCATTTCCAACCCTTTATGTGCTTCAGGAGATATCGGAACTTGTATATTTAAATTTGTATTCACAAACATCATCATCCCATCTCTTTGTTCTTTGCTTCTATTTCTTGAACAGAAACCAAGCTGTATGTTATAGGCTTAGCATCAATTGTTGTGAAATTGCCTACATGATGGTAAAGGGCACAAAACTTGCCGTTTGTTTCCAAGGTCGAGGATTTTTTTTTTTTTTTTTTGAATGATAGATACAAGAATTTCCTAGTTTCTGCAAGTAAATTTAACTTTACTCAAACAAGATTTGTGACTGACAGAATCCAATTACAAGAGGAGGAGAAGAGAGCTAGGCCAAATACATATTTTGGGGGGGGGGGGGAGTGATGGCTGTAGTTAAACCTAACAGAGTTCTATTGTACTTCCGTTTCATGGGGTTCAGTAGTTAATTTTTGACCACCACTACTAATTTTGAATTTTTCCAACCTTTAGTGAATTCATGATTTTTGTAAGTCCGGTCTCATCATTCATGTTTGGAATTAATCTTTCCTTTATTGAAATTTCAAAAAAATTACAATAAATGGCGTTCTTTTCTTTTTACCAATGGTTTCCAGGAAAAAAATATAAACAAGATAGTGAGAGATACATTCTTGCTTGTTAGGCTCTGAGGACACGAAATAATCTGAACCTTATGGAGTGCACAGCAGTGGTTTGAGATTCAACTACTAGTTGCAAAAAGTGAACAAAAATTGAGGATATTTGAAGATCACAATCAGTAAAAGAATGACTGACACTGCTACATTAAAGCAATAAGCGAACAGGTGCTGCAGTTGAGGTGAGCCTTAAATTTATGCTAAAAACAATCATAATTTTTTCAAATAGTTTGAAACTTTTAAATGTGCTAAAAACATTTCATCTTATCAGCAAATTTACAAGCGAAAGTTTGCTTAAAATTGGAATTAAAAATTAATAAAATCTAATTTTTAAAGGAAAATCAATCAGTAAACATTTAAATGTACACAAGCTTCAAATTGATTTTGTAAAAATGTTCATCGTAACCAAATGAAAAATATGAAGACTATTAGTAGGGATTTTGTAGAGGTGAGATTTCAAAATGAACAAACCGAGCAACAAACTTTTATATGAGTGAAAATTTTTGAAAAAAATTGTTACCATCAAAAAGAAAGTGAACTTGGACAAATTTCTTTCACTTTTGTAAGAAATAAAGCATAGTTGGCACATATGCAAACATGCTTGTGGGTTTTGTGTAGATGAAATTTTAATGATTTTGATTTATAATGACAATACATTCATTTAAAATATACAGCAATGTTAAGATTTTATCATGGAATATTTCCATCAGTGTTTTCAAATGGTATAAAAAACACTTTTTCTACTTGTAATCATGCTTATCAGAAAAAGCATTTCATGTGCACATGGTTTCAAATTCTTACATTTATGCTTGAAAATCCAGCAAGAAGAATCTGTAAAAGCAAATAGATATAATTTGTACCATATCTTTTGCTTGCATTGAAAGAAGTTACTTCAACATGCAAATGAAATGAGCAATACTAAAAATGTTATAAATCTGTCTTTTTTGCATTTAATATTTTCATTTATTCATTTTATATACATGTATACTTATATAAGAGATGGGCCAACACATATGCCAGATTTTAATTTCAAATTAAATGCCATAATTTATTTGAAAATTTTGTATTGATTTAAAATGATCACATGAAATCCAGTGGCCACTAGTATTCCCCAAACCCCTAGTGATGGCTGTACTAGTACCCGCTAGCTAAACTTATGAATTTTGTTCAATTTCAGCAATCACACATTTAATTTCTGTTCTCCGTTATAGGATTTTTTTTTTTTTTTTTTTGTGTGTTTTGTTAGTATTTGACAAAATCTAATAGATGCATGACTACATGTTTCAAGATCTGGGCAGTAAATTTATGTCAGCAATTTTAGAAGTTGTGTGAATGAGAAAAATGTTAAAAACTGCTGATTTCTCTTGCTGTAAGACCTGTGATATCAGCATGTGATTTTTTTTTTTTTTTTTTTTTTTTGTTTTTTGAAGTTTACATTGTCCAGATGACTGATGTGACACACCAGGGTCCTCAACATAAATATTAAGAAAATTGATGAATTAAAATCTGCCATTTTTGATGGACACTCGTTATTTATATATAAAAGTTTTGACTTGTTTTTATGTAGTTTGATGTAATAATGTGACTTGTTTAACAAATAAAATGTAGTTTATATATTGATTTATTATTATTATTTTAATTGAATGAGTAGTTATTTGCATTTATGATTTCATAGGATTTTACAGATTATAAATAGTTTTATAGACTTGTTTGTGTTAAATTTATTTTTATAGAAAAGAAATAAAAACATTGAACCACACTTGAGCTACTTATAACATTGTGTGCTTACATTTAGTGACCCTGTATCAAGGTTAATTTTTTTTTTTAAATGACATATTTTCATAATGTTTGTATATAATTTGAAAAGAAAACCAAAGACTATAACAAAAATTCAATATAAAAACATTATATAGGTTTAATGTTAGAATATGATACAGAATATTTTTCAATGTACTTTGAGTATGAATATAAAATTCCACCAAATAAGTTGAGGCTCAATCCAAATATGGTCATCACATTTAATTCTACACCTCCAAAAGTGAATAAGCCTATTAAAGTCTGCAAAACACTTTTGAGAACTCCCACAAGACTAGTAGTTACTGCTGAATTTTTTGCAGTACATAAAAATAAAGAATAATTTAGCAATGCTCCCATGCATGTCTGTATTCCAAAACACAACAGGAATGCACAATCTGTAACAGAAAACATTGTGTTACATATAAAAAAATATATTTTTAGACAAATTTATGATTCATCTACAGTTTTATGCAGGGTTGGATTTTGGACTGCCCTAAACAGGTTTAAGACAGGACAGGTGGTGACCGTCCGAAAGTGTCTTAAACTGTCCAAAAGTATGCTAAAGTTTAGAGGGTGTAATCTAATCAATTTGTATTCACTGCAATATTCATAATGCATAAATGTAAATATTAATAAGTTTTAACTAATGTGTATTTGATTATATTTTTCTCTGAAATGTTCATTAAAACATATTTTACTTAAAAAATTGCCAATATCTCTATTACATAAAAACTTCCTTATGCAACTGTTGGTAGAGTTTATAAAAGAAAATTCACAACACTAAGACAACCAATTTCAGTTCCACATGTAACTCAAAGGAATGTTATTAAATGCTTAATAATCAGGGGCCAAAAAAAAAGCTTAATTTTTTAAAATGGTTTTTACCTATAAGTTTTACAAGATCTTTTAAAGAAAGTACTTTTTGAGTCATAGATTAAAGAACAGTAAATTCATGGTTAAATATGTGCACTCATATTTTAAAGCGCAATTTATTTATTTTTTAATTTAATACATTCTGTAACTACGAAAAAATGTCTTTTACTACACTTAAGTCGATTATTGCACTATATTTTGAACACTTTCTTTTGCACACTTGCATAAATGTCAAAACATTAGGTTTCTACTCTGATTCTGGAGGGGAAAAAAACGCAGGCATTCAAATTGAAATTCTTAATGAAGAATTCAACTTCTATGTAAATAGATTAGAATCAGCTGCATAAATAAGTTACATAAGTATAGATATATATATACCTGAAGGTTTACGTTGAATAAATATTCAATATAAAACATAACTTTGGTATATTGTGTTCTGTTTTTGATGTTTTCTCACAAAATACAGTTTTGCTAAAAATTTAGTTTTAGACATGGCGGTAAAAAACCACGGTATTTACCGTGGTTTTTACCGTAGTGTCTAAAACCTTGCCAAGCCTGGTTTTATGATATATAAGCAACTACTACAAGGAAGCTAACAGTTCAAAAATTATTTCATGGCCTTTTCCTCAAGCAATATCAAGTTAATAATTAATACTATATGTATATTTTTTAGAAGTTTATTGGACCATAATTATCAGTAGTATAAGGAATATAACACAGATTCTACAATCAATTCAGTGGAGTTAATAGTCAAAACTACATTTAATTTGTAACATTTTATATATCTGCTGAAGTATAATTTTAATACTATACCTGAAAACTTCTCTGCAATGGTGATCTCTTGTGCTTCTAAAACAAAGCTCATGATCACAAAAAATGGTATAGTATTAAAGCTATTTATGTATAAAACATGTAGTGTAGACAAATTTTCCAAGCATTTTTCAGATAAAGTCAAATACAACCCTTGCACTAAAACACTTATAGCACCATATCCATATGCTTGAATGTCAAACTTCAAATCACCAATACCTGTGAAAAAAATATAAATAAATATTACAGGCACTATTTTGACATTTCCTGGAAATAGAAATAAAACATCTGTACTCACAATATAGGTATGCATTTTGTAAAGTAAGGGACTTTGGCGCACCTGCTAAAAACAAAAATAGCATGTTTTTTTTTTTTTTTTAAATTTTAATTTTAGGGTTTCTACAGGGATTTGGTTGGACTTCTGGCCACATTGATTGATTGGTTGTTATCTCTTGCTGTTAATTCCTTTTGGTATGAATACCAGTGTCCACTTGATGACATGCAGTTCTTGCACGACTTTCTTGTGTGACAAGTTTTTTACACTGATGAAGAGGCTTCATTGTAGCCTTGAAATAGCTCTATACTACATTTCATGAGGTTTTGTGCTTTTACTTTTGTTTTCCACTTTAATCATATTAAATAATCTGGTCACTGCAATTTTAAAGGTATTTTGAACAAAAAATGAAATTTTAAAACAAATTTTAAACTATTATACTTTAACTTGTCACATTTAATGCACAGCTGAGATAAAAGTTTTTTTTTTTTTTTTAATAGCAATTACCTAACATATTAACATTACAGAAACCTTACAAGGATTACATTTTGTAATAAAATTCAAAATTAAAAAGGCAACAGGAAAAAACTAGTATACAATTTAAAAAAAAAACTTTTAATTAAAAAATACAGTGAAACTTCCCTAACTTGACATGCGGATAACTCAAATACCCTGATAACTCAACATTTATTTGTCTTGTGGTTGGCCTAGTGCTAATTTCAATGAGCGAAAACCTCTCTAACTTGACACACATTTACAGGAACCCCTATAAGTCAACAAAAAATGTAAACATTATTTCTGCATTTAATTTGATTGTTTCATCCATAATTTTATTAAGGAAAAATCTTTGTAAATTAGATGGAATTATTTTTAAGTAATATTGCTATTTAGATATCATAAATCCTATTTATGATACTTTAGATGTAATCATTGGCATTTAATGCATGTACATTTTAAAAATCAGTTTCATTTTACATAACAAATGTTTATAATGCCAGTGAATCCTATGCAAAAAATTATTGCAGAAAAAGTTCAATCTGAACTATTCAAGATGGCTGAATGTTTTATTATTTAATATATTAGTAACAATTAATTACTCAAGAGTTTGATCAAATTGAAATTTATCCTGAGCTTGCCCAACATTTCCGAACTTCCGATACCGTGGCAAAAATGTTTCTACCATAAAGATGAAATTAAACTTACTTGCAAGTATACATCCAACAGATATGAAGACAACAGCGAAAACAACTCTGAATTTGGGTGTTTCCTTCTTCATCATGATCACCGAGAGAGCAAGTGTGACAATGGGAGCACATCTTTTCACTGCAGCATACATCGGGACAGACATGCCGCCCAGAGCATGCAGAGCCGTGATGGAATGCAGAGCATAAAAGAAAGAGGGCCAAGCAAATGACTTGCCTTGTGAAAAAATATTTGACTTAAATCAGGTATCTAACATTCATTCAAAATTACAAATATATTTAAATCAATGGGTTAAATGAATGAGAAGAAATTTAAAGTCAAGACTAAGAACATATTTAACAACAGAAATGTCTCTCAGAGTAAGTTTATTAATAATCCTCATATAAATAATAGCCGATGATCGAGTAACTCACGTGTTTTAACAATGGAACTCGTGCCATTGCATGATAATTTGATAACATGTTTTGGTAATGTTATCAAATTATAATTACCAAATCATGTTATGTTTTGGTAATGCAGGGAAAGGCTTTATCTTGACAAGGCTGAACTCGATCCGGTAACTTAACGGTTTTACTGGTAAGAGTGTCGTCTCAGGGGAATGTAGAAACGAAAAAAATGGTCAACCATGAACACTATCTACTGGAGTTTTGGGTTAATCCACTGGAGTTAGGGTTACAATTTCAGCTATAAAAATATCACCAAACAGGCAATGGCTTCGTTCAAATGTAAAAAAAAAAGTAGAAGCATTTTACACCCGTCATACCTTGACGGGCGACTTTCTAGTCAAGTAAATATTCTATTGCCAAGTACAGAAATAATTTGCTAATATCAAAAATTGTTACTTATCAGAAGGGGAAACAAGCATGTTTTGGATACATAGTAGAGCGAGGGGGCATGTAAAGAACACCTTCTTTATTTCATCAATTTTATTTAGGCACCATTGCAATAAAAGTGGCAGGAAAAGAAGCAGTCTAGTCAAAACTTCAATCAGAAGAAATACAGAAGTAATTGAGCTGAAAGATGTCTGGTATGTACCTAGAATAAGCAGAAATTTACTTTCAGTGTTAGCTGCTCAGGATAGAAATCAGAATAGCAAATTTACTTCTACTTTTAACTGAATGCTGGTTAAGGATCAACAATAAAGCTTTATGGTACTCATAGCAAACGTGGAACGTCATGACAGCTCTAGCTGCTCCCAAATAAAGGAATGATAATGAAGTTCAAATTGTGGATACATATAGTGACAAGAGTTTTTCACTTAAACTATACTACAGTAGATGGGGCATTAAAAAAGAGCCTTGTGCTAAGAAATATCCTCAAAAATAAATATAAATAAGTAAATATTGATCAGCTATGCAAGCCATACATGTACGGTAAACACATCGTTTATTTAAAGTTTTGCCCTAAACCAAGAACGGATCTAGGCTCTGGAGCGGGTCATTAGCAGAAGAGAGAAAGGTTCTCAAAATGAAGTTTTCAGATCCAAAAAGAGGGTCTGAGGCAAATGTTTCTTAATATAAGTTCCTGAAATGCAGTTTTTAGGCAATATCTGATAATTAAAGGGAGGGAGGGTCATGATGAACCTCCTCTATATCAGCACCTGCCCTAAACCTGGTACTAAAGTAGGAGAATTCCACGGGTGCAGAATATGTCTGATCCGGCGATCCAGGATCGGGGGAAATTTTGCAGATTCGATTTAAAAAAAAGAAAAATCCAATTTTTTTCTGCAAGTGTCTTTTGAATGCATTTTCTTTTGCATCACCACTCTTTATTTTTTTATCAACTATTTGTTGGATAATAATTTACATTTAAAATAAATGTAGATATGATATTTTAATTAAAACTTACATGCATTTACTTAATTTACTTTTTAGATACAGAGTTCTAAGGCTACTAGTTCATTCTATTAGTTTTTAAGATGCAATTGGGTTTTTTTCCCCCCAAAAAAACTATTTCTACCTATAGTAATAGGAATGAATTTTTATCTGAAACATATAGCATATTGTAAAATTTTAAGGAAATTTTCATACAGATTGGGAGAAATGTTGGTGTTAAAAACATTTTCTGCACCCCTGGAGAATTCATCCAGTCTGATGTATGTTGATTACTCATAGAATTATACAAAAGGTATTAGTATTTTGTTGTGTTTAAGGATTATTATTCTAAGCACCATTGCATTTTCTTTCTGAAACATAAAGATGTCTTATTTTCTGTACAATCTGTCATAGGTTATGCTGAAAATTGAAGACATAATTGAAGGCATGTTTTCTCATTCAGCAAATTTTGTCTGACGATTCGGCAAATTTGGAAAAAGCATTTCAAATGAACAGTTAAAAAAAAAAATACAATGATACATTATGATGTCCCTTCTCATTAAACGTGGGCATCTATTTGTGTTTGTTAATATTCTATCATTCAGCAAAATTCAAAGTTTCATATGGCAAATTAAAACCCCCTGCCACCCTCCCCATCCTCTTAAGTTTCAGGCACCCCCGTTCCTGATGCTGAATTTTAAAAGATTTGCTCCTGTTATACCAATGGCTTCCGTCATTTTGCATCTAAATAGTCATAATAGTTGAATCCTGCTAATATAAATATTATTCAATGCAGGTACACGTCATTCAAGTTCAATTATGCATAAGAACAAAAGTTAGGATCAGTAAAAGAGCTGGTAACTAAGATTATATAAATCATGGATCCCCAAGCTTTTGGTATCCAAGAGCACGTACAGAAATACCAGTTGGACGGTGGGCATCATTTTCCCCCCAAAGTGAGTAAAAATCAGAATGAGCATATAAAAGCTCAATGAATAAAAATTCTTAAAAAAAATATGAAACTCAAAGTCTATAAGATTTTATCATTACCTCTTATTTACCAGTGCTTTGTAATTAGGGGGCATGACGAAAAGTGCAGTTGTCAATGTGTGTATCTGTGAGTTATGATAGTTAAATTTAATAATATTCACTGTCAAAAGCAATTATTCACATAAATATGAGGAATCAGAAAATAGTTTATGTGCTACTTTTTTCAAGAAGTGAGTTACACTTTTCTCAATTATATTCTACTTTCTCTTCGGCATGAAAGGTATTAAGGGATTGGTTGCATTTTGATTTGTGCTTTTATCAGTGTTGGACATCAATTTTACTTCTATGTAGCTAATTATGAAAACCGATGCATTTTTTATTGTTGCCATATAGCGGCGGGCACACATAAAACAATTGGCCGGCAGAATGGTGTCTGCAGGTATAGGGTTGGGGACCCCTGATAAATATGATCTACTATTATGACTAGGGCTGGGCAATGCATCGGAAAAAAACTGGAGTATATTCTACATCTACTACACATCAAACCGGTTTAGAATTTTCTCTAAACCAATGCATCAATACCACACTGACTACAAATTCAAGCACCCACGTACAGATTTCAATCTTATATAAATACTCGGGGCCATTTAAATCTCGTAATTGTTTCAAAATGCTGGTGGAAATGGGTGCCCAGATGGGAGGTTACAGGAGTTCACTGTGACCTACCAAAAATGTTCTTAGATTTTTTTCTGACGATTCAGTAAATTTGGAGACTGCACTGCAAAATTGTTTAATGTCTCTTCTTATTTGTAAGGGGCATTCAAATGAAACCAGGTTACTAGTGTAAAGTAACGGCAGCGATTTTATTAACTCAAAAATAGTCGCAAAAACTATTGGCATATTTATCCCATAGCAACACTAGGCGGTGCATTCCATCTTTGAAGAAAGTAGGATGCTATCACATCCAGGAACTATGTGAATCCAGTCACACACTTTGTCGTCCATTGTGATAACCCGTGTGCCATCTGCGAATGTTAGAGCTCATTTTAGAGGCCCCAAAACATGAAAGTCAGTCACACAATGAAAGGTCTGCATGGTGGATGTTCCAGTTCCTGCTTTTCCCACCGAAACTACTGCAATGTTGTCTTCAACGCATTGCCCGTATGTGGTTGACGCCTTTAGACAACATGCCTGGCCGTTTCGACTTAGTGGCTCGTCTAAGGCTCTGTAAAGAGGCTTGATAACAATGGGCATTGAACTCAACTGCTTCAAGAACTCAACAAGCAGTGGACCCTTGTGGTCAAAACGACATGTTCATAGTGGATGACTTGTGTTGTCACCCCACCTTCTCTTCAGCGTTAAACCACACTGTTACTGTGCAACATGAAAGGTTGCGCATGCGTCAGTCTCTCTACCAATAGATGGTGTCTCCATACATGCAGTTACGTGGCATTATCTAACGTCTAATGTGAAGTTAGACGCACTGACTTGGTTTCATTTGAATGAACTTTATAGATACATATTTGTGTTCATGCTCGTACGTTACCATTTACCATTCGGTAAAGTTCAGAAATCATTTGGAAAATCAAAAAATCGCAATCTCTCAAACATCTGTGTGTATGTGAGTGTGTATGTGGGCTCTGCTGTCATTAAGCAGACAAAGACCTTTACTTTTTCTAAAACTTGCAGGAAATGCAATTTTTATTACAGCTTTTAAAAGGAAAACATGTTAATGAACAAAGTTTATCACATAATCACTCATCCAAAAAAAAGCAATGCTAAAATCGCAAAATAGCAACAAAGATTGCATACACGAATTTTGGTGCTTCAAGTTACACCTTTTTAAATGCAAGGGAGAGAGAGAAGATGAGATTGCTTCCATAAACTCACATCTTTTTGCATTGAAAAAATAGGTTCATAGTTATCTCAAAATAAATGACTAATATTTATTTTCTCACCTCCAGCTCTAATCTTGCTGGTTCAACCTTTCTTGCTGGTGCTAGAATCTGTTTGTAGTATTTATGTTCTTCCAGTTTGAATACATTTTGTAAAATTTAAACAAGCAGTTATAAGTAAAGCTCTTAAGGGGTTATAGTTCCTCAAAAATGATGAAACGATCAAAAAATTTTGAATTGCTTATTTCAAAACAAAAAACTATTCTGAACACAGGGGGAAAGTTTTATTGCTTTAGTTCAAATATTTAAAAAGTTATGAGAGGTTTTAGGCCATGCTCCCTATGTGTTCTTATGCAAAAGAAAAACTTCGAATTGCTTTTTCTCGATGATGGTTTTTTTTGTGCTTTCATACCATTAGAATCCCTAAGGATTTTTTTCTATTAAAGATACAGATTTAAAGCAATAGTTTTTACAATTGGGATAACATATTTGACAAAGCTGTGCATTCGATAAGCATTTTATAAATTACTCTAATGTTTAGAGCATGTTAAACCTTTAAAAACCATTTTTTTTTTAACTTTGATTTTTTACATAATCACAGAAAATTTTCTAATGAACTCATAAGCAAATGAATGCACAGGTTTTTAGAGATGATTATAGTGATCGTTTTGTAAAAAACTTTTTTTAAATTAGTGCAAAAATAAAAAAGCCTTAGGGATTTTAAAAAATTGAATTTTCACTCAATTTTTTGAATTTTCAAAAAAAGTAGGCAATATTTTTAAATTTTGAAAATAAATTATTGATTACGAAATAAGTATGCATGCTATGGTTTCAAAGAAATATAAATTTATATAAATTAAAAAAAAAATGTTTAAAAGGTACTGGGACCCATTAAAAAATAAAAATAGTACATCATAACATTGGTGTAAGGTTGGTGATGTAACACAATGTTGAAATTCCTTCCTTGCCCATATCTAATTATGACATTTATTAATAAGAGGAGATAGTAAATGTAAGTAGTAGAAATCCAACTAAAGAACAGTGAATTGAGAAAAATTGCAAATTCTCATTTAATGAGTATAAATTAGAATAGATACCTGTTTGGAAAGAGTATTTTGGTACATTTATGATGTTGAGGATCCGTAATACTTCAAGAAATGTCATACAGATCATCATCTGGCAGGCCATAATGAAAAATGGAAAATCAAAGTTGAAGCTAGTGATGACAGCTTTATTTGTAAAGGCCATTGAGGTTGAGCAGATGCCATACAAAATGGCAGAGCCAATGCTTGCAGCATATGATACCTGAAATAAACAACCAAATAGCTAACATCGGGTAAATATTCAAGTCATATATACAGAGTTGTGTCTTCTTTGGGGACAAATTTAACTATGAGACTTTTCTTTTTTTGGTCTTAATCCTTTTGAATATGGACCTTAATGTATTTTCCCCTAAAAAAGGGATATTATTTGTTAAGCGCATCCGCATGATTGGACTTTGAACATGCGCATACAGATTAACCTCTTTGCTTGAATTTTTCTCACCTGTCAGCCGCTAGAAAACGAAGTTTGACTGATGTAAAGTATAGTGTCCTCGTCAGATTTTTTAATTTCGAAATAAAATGACAAAACAATTGGAACATCACTATCTTTCAATCACTATTTGATTTTGGGGAATAGCAAAATCACAAGTCACAAGGGACCATATCAGGAATGTAAGGAGCCTTTTAAACTACAGAAGTCTGTTTTTTTTGCCAAAAACATTGAGAAATATGCTGTGAAATTGTCACCGAAAGCCGTCTGCATTATTTTAATGGTTTTCACTTGGCTGCCGCCCAATTTCTTGCAAAATGTGATACTTAGCTCTGCTCTAGTTGTTCCGTAATTTTTCTTGAAATTAAACAATCTGAAGCGAGCCCGACACATTAACTCAGTCAAATTCTGTTTGCCAGCGACTGAAGCTGTTAAGTAAAAAGCCAAAGTTAACTTAGTAGGGCAACAGCCCATGGGGGCCAAGGTCTACTGTGCTCATCTCAGTTTTCCTGACTGAGGGCTCTAGGATGCAAAGCAGATGTTCTTGTTAGGTAATCAACTGAACAGGAAACCTCCAGGGTTTAGTTCCCAATCAAGCTTGTTACTCATTTTATCGACCCATGGAAGGGATGAGCCACTGAGTAAACTGCCTAACCAGGGAATAAACCTTGGTGTGTGGTGTGGAAGTGCGACCAGCGGCAAATTGACAGACGGGAAAGAAATTCAAGCGTGCACAGAAAGGTTCAAAGTCGGCTCATACAAGCGGGTGATTAATATCCAAAATAAATCAAATGCCAGCTTTTTTTAATTCAGCTAGAGTCCAATAAATTTGGAATTGTGATTAGTTTTAATTACTTCAAATCGATTACTTTTGTTGATAATGGAATACTTCCAGAAAGTAGAATGAATTGGTTGGCCTCTTTGCTCTGAATACAAGATTTCAATGTTGTGAAGAAAAGTGCCTTATTTTGGGCCCTCTGGAATTAGAAACCATAAGGAATCCCTATTATGATATGAAAAAAAAAATAATTGAAGTCAGATTTTTTTAAATTTGAAAATAAAAACTGGAGAGGGAAGGGGGTCTTAAGAAATCATTGTGGGAAAAATTTCTAAAGAAGGCATTGACTCATATTTTGCTTTGTTTGTACTGTGAACATTTTATCATCAAAATAAATAAATTATGAAAAGGCATAAAATATGAAATAAAAACATCATTCACCTCTGTGCTGAACAAACAATAAAATACAGAAGAACTCTTCTTAACAAACACCCCTCAATTGCGGACATCCCTATTATGCAGGTAGTTTTTAATTTCCCAATACTAAGGTAAATAGCTTTATTAAATCCCTGTCCTGCGGACACCCCTTTATTGCGAACAAAAAAATTTGTCCTGTTAGTGTCCGCATTAGAGGGATTTTACTCTAAATGTTATTCCAGAACAAAACTGCAAAAAATTTTGCATACAAGTGAAAAGTTCCTTGTAAAATATGCAGACACAACTTGCATTTTTTTTAAATGCAAAATAATATTTTTTATTTTTCTTACAAGAAATTATCTCACTTGTAGGGTAGGGAGTTTCTTCCCATAAGTTCACCAGTTTCTTTTAAGATGTTTTAATTTAGACAATGCACAATGTAAGGGGCCATTCATTAATTACGTAAGGATGATTTTGACAATTTTCGACCCCCCCCCCACCCCATGTAAGGGTACGAAAGATTTTTAAAACCCTTCCTCTCTATTCTTACGTAGATTCTGTTTCGTTTTTCAAAATAATAAAATAAATCTTACATCACTGAAATCGTTATTAAATCCACTATTATTTAATTAAACCTTTTTGTGTAAAGAAATAGTATTTACTAATAAGTTAAAATCTAGAATGAATGTTCTTTCGACATTTTTTTTTCATTTGATGCGATACCAATTAAAAATAAAACATGTCATGCAAAGTGCGATTCTTTTATTATATTTTACACTATTCATTCTTTGTAAAACAAATAAAAAACAGCTTCTCCTAATATGTTTTTTACCTTCCTGATGTAAATGAAATATGATCTCTGCGAAATCACTTGACTGCGCGATTTCTGATTAAAAATATTGACTTGGAAAATATTATGTAAGAATGGGTTTGAACCCCCCCCCCCCCCCAAAAAAAAAAAAAATGCGGTTTGTAGAGATTTTTCCAACCCCTCTCCCCCTTGGGATCCTCATATAATTAATGAATGGCCCCTAATTAATGAAAATGTAAACTTTCAATTTCAAAAATAGTTTTACCTTTTTTCCACTGCTGGATTTTGAAATCTCAACTGTGCAGTAACCAGTTTTACCATATTGATTTGGCATTCTAAAAAAGAACATTCATGATTTAAAAAGTATTTGATTTTTCTGATACATTTGTTTTATTTTCACTACAGCAAATGCGAATAGGTAGAATATCTAGGAATATTTAAAGAACAGAAATGATAGCTTTAACAGAAATACTCAACCATTTCTTATGTTTTCAGGGACTTTTAAGCTATGAAAAAGATGTCCGAAAACGTAAAAAAATAATATTTAACAAGTACTTGAACATTCTGTTACATTTCTTAAAATCTATAAAAATAACTAACCTCAAAAAAGGAATTGTTTACTTATGAACATAAGTTTAAAATAAGACTATTTCCTTTACCGAAATCCATCCACGCACTCATCTACTCTGTATCAGTTGCAATGGCTATTAAACGAGAAATGAAAAAAAAAAAAAAAAAAAACTCCTGACATCCTGAAAGAATGATTAATTATGCACAGAAATTCAAGAATGCTAAACTAGTAGTATTTCTACCGGCTGGTCACAGGGCATCGAACTCGTTATAAAAGGCGGATGGTTAAAGTCAATTGAAAAACGTTGAGGAAAACAGTACGCAATGTTAATGTTGGGTAAAAATAGGAAAAGCAAAATTTTCGCTGAATCTTTGAAAAAAGAAAAATATCGCTGTTTAAAATCATTTCTGTTTATTATAACATCCAAAATAGGCGTCTGCTATGCTTGTCACCACAGTTACAGCTAGTAAATAGGCTTGAAGTAGTTTTTGTTCCTAAAAAGTGGAGCGCTTTGTCTGTTTTCCTTTTTTCCACAAAAATTGCTTTTGAAATAAATTATTACGCATTCATGAAAAGTTATATTCTTATATTTACACTCCCCACCCCCCAGTAGCGGAATTCTAGCGCTTTCAGTGCCCTCATACGGAAGGGGTGCCTAGAGTCCCTACATATAGGGACTCTAGGGGTGCCCACGAAGGAGGAGGGGATTCAGAGTCAGCATCGTCTGACATGTCGGATGTCTTTTCATCCATAAGCTCAGTTATTTTGCATTGAAATAGGGGTTAGTTGTAGCCCCGAAACACATATCTGCAGTGATCTGCACTTTTTGTGCAATTATGTGTTGTTATTTCTCATTTTTACATTCAAAACCAAGAACGCCCATATAGGGGGGGCAAGGGGGGGTGGGCTCGAGCCCCCTCTTTAAAATTAGAACTTCCTTGCTTTCGGTACTTTTTTCTTTGCAAAAATGTAAAAACATTTATTCTCCGGCCATTAATGAATAAATTATTAAAAATGAAATATTTTAATGACACAAATCTGTCCTGAAATCGGTTTCCATGGCGAAAATACCCTCCTAACGCATGGGGAAAAATATCTGAGCCCTCCCTTACAATTTTGCATATGGGCGCCCTTGTTCAAAATACTTTTAATGAAACATAATTTAATGGTGTAACCATCAGGGCTGGAGTTGGCGGTAAAAGTGAAGTACGTCGTCGCCCCCCCCCCCCTCCCGGAATACTATTGCTTATGATTGTAAGAACAGTGCAAAATTAATGTACCTTGGCTTCAAACTACTTTTTTCATATTTTATTAAAAAATTATTTCCCCCAAAATTGTCCCCGAAATTGTTTTTTCCGACTACCACTGGGTGTAACGGTATAAAACTTTTCATTAATTTTATTTTCCTTTAATAGTTTATGATCATAATCTTGCAACTTCTATTTGTAATTTAAGTTGATCGTCCGAAATTTTTTACCTCTCTAGGGTACCAAGTGACTCGAGCCTCAACTGGGTGATAGAGCTCCACCAGAAAACGTTTTGACATTCTGACTTTAGAAGCGCAACTTTAGGGAGCCGGAGATAATTCCCGAAGCAGGTACAAGCAGTAAGCTACCGCCCCAAGCAACGGCTAAGGCAGAACTACATGCAATAAACCGACAGCCCAGTTATTCTATCCAGAGACTGCTGCTTCGTCCCTGTTATGGACTCATCAGTCTGGAATAGATAATAACCGTGCTGGAGGCAGAAGTCAACTAACTCATTGAAGCTTGTCTGCGAACTCTCGCTGGTGAGATAGATTTACTTAAACCAATTTGTTGGCACTCTCAGCTTCGATGAGATGACATCTGCCTCCAACTTGATTATTCTCTTTTACAGATTGATGAGTCCAAACAAGGACGAAACTGCAGTCTCCGGATAGGATAACCGGCGGAGTCGGTATATTATTGCCCAAAGGAGATATCCTAATGAAGGAAAGGGGACCAACTGCCTTCATGAGAATAAAAGGAAAACGTTTTACGAAAAGACAAAGAGCAATGTATTGAAAAAAAAAAATCCCTCGTAGAAAAGTTATTTTGCTTGGAAATAATTTATTGCCGAATTAAAAAAAATATTGTTTTGGATTCGAAGGGGTCAACAGAAGGAAGCATTTTCAGGAGAGTGCACTGGAAAATGTCCCGACCATCTCTTGGCCAGTCCTGGCCTGGGTGTTTGTGGAACAGACGGCGTCATTCAACTAGTTCAAAGCTTTTTAGGGGGAGGGGGTGTTCATTTTAGAGGTTTTTTTTTATTTCACTTTGAAGTCCTACTGCAACCTATGAAAGTTTGGATCTAACCAAGGATAGTATAATAATGAAAAATATTTAAATGGGTAGCAATCGAAAGAGCATCTTCAGCCATGGTCCTGGACGCAAAAATCGAAAGAGCATCTTCAGCCATGGTCCTGGACGCAAAAATATTTGCTCTCGTTTTCTCGTTATCAAGATATGTAAGGTCTTAAAATCTGACGAAATTTTAAGAAAAGCAAAACTTGCTAAGTTTGTGGACTGTCCGTAAAATTTCGATGCACTTTAAGACCTCGTATTTTGATACCGGGGAAACAAGGGCAAACAATTTATGAGTCCAGAAACATATTTTACAATGTTCTTTTGATTGCTACTTACTTAAATTGTTTTCGTAATTGCACTATCGTGTGTTTTCCTGGTAAGACACAGAAAGAAAATCATGAATAAAAATAAGTACAGTAAAACCTCGATTATCGGCGGTCGGATTATCCGCGTGTCTTATCATTTTTAGCCTACTTTCCCAGTAAAAATCAGAGAAAGAAGAAAAAAGCATGAAAGAAGGCTTAATACATCTTAAAAATATCCCGAAAAACAAAAAAAAGTCAAAAATAAATAAAATAGTTAGATAAATATTGAAAAATTAAAAATTGGAAAGTAGGGTATTGAGATGGGGAAAAATGTCTGTCGGTCTGTCTGTCTGTCGGTCTGTCTGTCTGTCTGTCTGTCTGTCGGTCTGTCTGTCGGTCTGTCTGTCTGTCCCCCCCTAATAACTTTTGAATGAATAGTCCGATTCGAACAAATTTTTTTTTGTTAGAAAGATCTCGGCGAGGACATTTCATTCCCATAATTCATTTTTTGATTTGAACAATTTTTTGTTCAATTTTGAACAGTTCAAAAAAACTTAACATTAGCGCCTACGGGGAAATTCAAATCAAAAATAAATCTTGAACTTAGAAGCGAAGTGGCTTCAAACAAACTTTGTAGGGAAAAACTTTTGATAAAAAACATGTATCGAAAATATCTTTTTGATTTGAACAAGTTTTCGTTCAATTTTGAACAGTTCAAATCTCTTAACATTAGCGCCTAAGGGGAAACTGAAAGTCAATATAGATTCCGAACTTAAAGGCGGATTTACTTCAAACAAACTTTGTTGGAAATAGCTCTTGACGACCTACTCCCAACTCCGACTCCGAGAATTTAGGGGCACCTGACACCGACTCTGACTCCTGTTCCCGACAATTAATCGGACTCCGACTCCCCGACTTCGACTCTGACTTCGTAGCTTTGGCAAACATTTATACACGGAGGACAAATGACTGACTCCGATTCTTGGATATTCGACTCCGACTCTTTTATCCCAAAATGAGATTGACTCCGACTCCGACTCCGCTGCTGTGGTTTTAACTGTGAAATAATTATTGCTGATATGATTTGTTTTTATTTTCACGCTAAAGTTTTAATTTAGGTATTTAGTTTTCGGTGAATAAACTCGAAAAATATGCGCAGACGATTTTTTTTTTTTGACAATTATTTCTTTAAGTTGACATTTTATTGTTTTTTTTTTTTATTTTGGTAAGTGCATTAATTCGTTTAAAAAATTATTTTTGGCAACAGGGGAAAAAGAAACGATTTTTTTTATATGATGTATTTATTTTAATGAAGTTATTATTATTATTTTTTCGTTTTGAAAGCTGTTAAAAAATTTTTTTTAATGGAAAGAAGTGTATTAGCTGCTTTGTTTAAAAGGTGCTGCTATTTTATTTGTTTTTTTTTTTTTTTTTTTGAAGAAAAGTAAGGAATATTTTATTCCTAGAAATCAGTTTAAAATATTAAAAAAAATATGTTTGAAAAAATTTGCGATTTTAGCTATTTTTGAGAATATTGATCAGGTACTAGAAAGTAGTATGGGTATACGGGAAAGTAGGCTCGTCTAGTTCTAGACGGAACTTCTTGTTTTTTAAACGGTCACGACTTACAACTAACCGACTGTTTTGTAAAACAGTGGCGTATATATGTTTTTATTTTGGAGGGGGCCCATATGACCAAGAGTAGCTCCCCCCCTTTTTTTTTTTGAGGGAGGAGAAACAGTGCCCTGATCTTTTCCTTTTTTTCGAGATGGAGCAAGGATTTCATACTGTCATCCAGTGACGCAACCAGAGAATAGTGTTAGGAGGGCACTCTTAAAAATTCTCGCTCCTGATGTAGTGAGTGGACGGGGGTCCTGGGGTTCTTCCCCGGAAATTTTTTGAATTGTAGTCCTAAGAACGCAGTTTTAGACTGTCTTTAGTAATGCTACGGGGAGACAAAATTCGGGGGGAGAGGGGGCTTCTGCGGAAATTTTCAGAAATTGAATTCTTAAAAACGCCATTTTAGGCTATATTTGTTGACGTTAGTGTAATGAAAGGAATGGGAGATTTTAAAATTACCATCGATTGATTAAAAAAAAAAAAAAATTGAGCGAAATTCATCACCCCTCTTCCCAACTTTTCGAAATTGAGGTTCTAAAAAAGCAGTTTCAGACTAACTTAATTGATGTTACGGGCGGTTCTGGGACTTTCCCCAAAAACTATTTGAAAATTAAAGTCCTAAAAAACAAGTTTTAAAAAGATGTTCAGTGATACTAAGTGGAGGGATTTAAACGCTCTCCCCCTTAAATTTTTCAAAACTAGTTTTTTTCATTTTCAGATTTCATACGGGAGCAGTCGGACCCTCGTCCGAAATTTTTTCGTTATTGAAGTCTTAAAAGCACGACTGTGGATCATTTTGGTAACGTTATGGGTTCGGCCATTTTTCAAAATTGAAGCTCCATAAAAGCAATATTAAACTATTTTCGATGCTTTCAGAAGGCAAGGCGTTTGGTATTGTCCCCTGAAAAAATTTCGACACTGAAACCCTGAAAACGAGGTTTGAGAAGCTTATTAATGGTTTAAGTAGGTGGAGGGGGCTTGCAAAGTGTAGCATTTTGAAGTCTTTCCTATTTTTAGACTGACTAGGAACAATAATAATTTTAAAGAATGGGGCAGGGTGGGGGTGAAAAAAAATAAGAGGTGATGGACAAAAAAACCTGATCAATAGTCAGAAACTTTTGAATTTTCTTTTTAAGGTTCTTTTCATAAGCAATTCAGATTTTTCCCCAAAATTAGGCAACCTTTGGAAAGGAAGAGTTCGAGAATCCTCCTCTGAAAGGGATAAAACGCAATTTCAGGTCATCTTTGGAGACGTTTAGAAGTGCGGAGAGGTTTTAGGGATCTTTATCCAAAACTTTTCAAAATTGAAATCTGAAAGGTGTTGGTTCGGGGACCTTCCTGTAGAAATGTTTTGAAATTGATATCTGAAAAACGTCTAAATAAATGCGTCTTTAGGATATCAATTTCCGTCATTATACTATAACCGAACAATTAAAACTTATTTTAAATTTCTTGCAGGGGACGAGAGTTAAGGGGCCATTCATTAATTACGTAAGGATTCCGAGGGGGAGGGGGGGTTTAAAAAATCCCTACATAACCTTACTTGGGGGGCGGGGAGGGTTCAAATCCAATCTTACGTAATATATTCCAAGTCGATATTTTACATTAGAAGTCGCGCGGCCAGTTGGTTTGACAAGGATTACATGGAAGGTAAAAAAGTATTAGGATGAGCTGTTTTTTATTTGTTTTACAAAGCATGAATAGTGTGAAATACATAAAAGAATCGCACTATGCGTGGCAAATTTCATTTTTAATTAGTATCGCACCGTATAGAAAATAATGTCGAAAAAACATTCAGTCTAAATTCTAACTTTTCAGTAAATATTTCTTTACACAAAAAGGTTTAATTTAATAAGAGTGAATTTAATTTCGATTCCAGAGATGTAAGATTCTTTACTTTATTAATTGAGAAAAATGGAATGTTACGTAAGAAAAGGAGGGAGGGGATTGAAAAATCTTACGTACCCTTACATGGGGGGAGGGGGGTAAAAATTGCCAAAATCATCCTTACGTAATTAATGAATGGCCCCTAAGGAGAGAAACATTTTGAAGACACTTCTTTTCAGACTGACTAGGAAGAAAAAAAAGGGGGAGGGGGTGAAAGAAAGAAAGGGGAACTTAATTTGTTAAGCAATAAGCAGGAACTGTTTTTGAAAAAAAAATAAATATTTCTTTTTGAAAGAGAATTGAGATTTTTTTGCCAACATTATTTGCTTTTCTTTTTGTTCTAATAACTTTACTTTCCCAAGACACGTTCTTTTCTTGAGTAAGGGGCACGGATCTCCTGACGTCTATATATATTGTTGTTACCATGGTCACTTCGCGTTACCCCTCATATCTTGCGGCACCCAGTTCGGAAATATCTGATCTAACGTACTATAATTATTATTATCACTGTCATATTTATTTATTATCTTTTTCTTTTTTTTTCTTTTTGTAGCTGAAAGATTGGAAATTTTTTGTGAGCAACTACAAGCAAAAATAACTACCTTCAATAAAAAAAAAAGAAAAAGTCCAGATTTTGGAGGGGGTCCGGGCCTCCTTAGCCCCTCCCTTATATACGCCCTTGTTGTAAAAAAATGAGATATGTACTAATATTATAGTCATTAAAAGTTTTTTAAACTTATGATTGTGTTATTGTTTGTTTTTAGCTTTTACATGTATTTTTTACATTCAATGCTATCGTTTTCAGCTATAATTCAAATGTATGTACGAGTGTAATTCATATCTTTTAGCTATTATATACAGAGGCCGCGAGTTTGACTGAAAAGTAAGGAGGTAAAAAAAAAGGGGGGGGGGGACTACGAAATTTTGCTAAGGCTGGTTTTGAGAGCATATGAGTGGTATTTGGTGTAAATCTAACATCTTAACTCACGTTTTTCATAAGACTTTGATGAGTGTGACTAAAAGTGTTTCTTCGGGGATTAGTTATTGCAATAACTATCCCCGAAGAAACACTTAAGCATGAATAAAGCTTACATTTCTTACCCCAAAGTATTTTGAGATGTCGCTAACACTTGATAATTCATTAAGCAAGTATGGCTTGTTTAAGTAAAACAATTGATTTACTAATATTTAAACAGTGAATACATAAACTAAAAGTTACTGCTTGTGCTAAATCATGTTTCGTAAACAGAAATACAAAATAAAACAAATAATCAAGATTTGAAAATTTTGTCATTTCAGCTTTTTTTTTAGAACTTCTAGTTTTGGTTTCTAAACTGGAACATAAATAAATTTCCCAAAAAGGGGGGGGTGCGGTAGCCCCCCACTGATCGCCGCCACTGATTACAGTAGACCCTCGTTTTACGCGGAGGCTGCGTTCCACGGAAATGCCCCGTAAATCAAAACTGCGTAAATTGAGACCTAATACCAGTGTTAAAATAGGGGTTTGGTTCCCTAGATAAAAAAATACTTCATTCTAGTGATGACTAATTGTATAACAAGTTTAATGTGTACTTATATCGACTTTTATGCGCAACATACATAAAGAAAACATAAATTAATTTCGTGTCCTGTTTATAAAGAAGAGCTGGTTATGATAGTCTTTTGGCAGTCATTAAGAATTTTTCCCTGTAATTCTTCGCAGAGCATTAACGCATCCATGATCACTTGCGTCATTTCCAAGATAGAATCTTCCTTCAGTAAACAATCAGAAAGATCACTTCTATTGTCTAGGAATGGCTCATAATTTTCAATGTGAACGTTTTTGGTTGTGTGTCACCAACGTCGGTATCCTCGTTGGTTTTGACCTCCTTTGTCACTCCTAAAAGCTCTTCTTCCAGTGAGTTCTGAACTGTGTGAGTTTAATAACTTTACTTCTGGAAAGAGATCTCTTTCCAGAGCTCTTTCCAGAAGTAAAGTTATTAAACTCGCATATTAAATCGCATAAAATGTCTCCAGTAGCCCAAGCTCGATTATTAGCACGCCAAAATACAGTTGATTGATTACGCGTAATCTGCAGTCTTTAGGAGTTTGGATTTTAAAAGAGGGGAAAATTTTATCTGTTTGCACTGCCGCATCTGCGTAAAACCGAAACTCATCCGCGTAAAATAAAATAAAGGTGTCAAATCTTAAACCGTGTATAATCGAAAACGCGTAATAAACCCGTTCAAAACGAGGGTCTACTGTATATACACTAGTATTTCTTTTTTAAAGTGAACAAGTAAAAACTCTCTTTCTCTCTTTGGAAAAACTAATTGTCATTCATTATCAGTCTAGCGGAAGTTTGTTCAAAAAATTGTTCTGTAATTGAATATCTATAATAACAACTACATTCTATCAGTTTTATTGCACAAGTTAAATGCACACAAACAACAAAAAGGCCAGAAACTAATAACAATATTTTGGTTGCTGTTGATTTAAATTGAAGGGGGGAAAAAACTAGCTCTATTTTTGGGGTAAATATTTAGTTGCATACATGAACACTTGAATATCTTAATATTACTCATTCGATCAAACGCATGATGCTAAAGAAACAAGTTATTTTTCTTTTTTTCTTTTCAATAAAAACAGCTGGGGAAAAAAGAGAGAGAGGGGGGGGGGGGTATTCAAGATCTTTACCTTTAAAGATCCGTCCGAAATCTTGTGCAGTCGAAAATAATCCGGAATCAACAGTTGGGCCAGAAATCCAGAGTCCGTTTTTCGGGAGATCGAACCCAAAGTCGGTTCCTCTATGAACTGTTTCTTCCTCTCTCGCGAGCAGAATCCACAATAAAATTCCATTTTATCGTTTTAGTGCTTTTCACGCTCCGTGGACGCTTGTTCGAGACCTACGTGTCAGCTGGAATAAAGAAGCGGGAGAATTTATGGAACGCTATTTGCAAATTCACGAAGCTTTATAATAATGGTACGGTCAGCAAGATTTGTGGTTAAATGTCAGAGCATTTTTACTGAGTTTTTATCTAAATAATGAAATTTGTCTGACTTTTGGTTACATTTCTTCCGTGTGGAATTTCAGCATTGTAATAATGCCTTACAAAAAGCAAAGAGCTTTAAGTATTAATTTCGATTTTATATTTACCTATCGAACGCCGGCAACAAAAGGGACCCAAATAAAATTAAAAAAAAAAGTTACTAAATATCGATTTAAAATCCACATTTAATGCTATATTTTACTACAAAACTCGCACAAAGTTAGATTACATAACTGGTGCCCGGTGGCATAATAGTGACACATTATTAAAATTACATAATACAGAAGAAAAAATTTTGAACTTAATTTAGATTGAAAAAACTAACCAGTAAACATTACATAATAAAGTTTTTGCTCGTATTGTTGTATTTAAGCATAATCATTAGGGTGGTTCAAAAAAGGCCTTTTTTAAAAAATATTCTGATTTTTACTGGTCTTATACTCTCATTTGGTTTCATTTATGTAAAAAATAATTATTGTAAAATTTCAGCTCATAATTTTAACTTTTAGAGGTAGCTCAACATCCTCAAAGTTCGGTTAATAGTTGATTTTACGCAATAAATGCAAAAGAGAAGAAAAAGGCTGAAAGGAGCAATACAACTACATTCCATTTAAATCTTAAGCATTTTGTACTTCGAAAATTATACAACAATACAACATGTACAGTGGCTCCCTAAAGTGTTCGTATACCTACGACTTTCAATGAAATAGGCCATTATCCAATGGTTAGAATTAATATTTCGGAATAGGTATTTTATTATAAGATCTATGATCTATTTTCAACAAATCTACATAAAAAAATTTAATAAAACATTAAAACATAATTTTTGAAAAATCAAAAACCAAAAATTGCCGAAAATTTTATTTCACAAAAGTCTTCGTACACTTTGAAAAAATGTCAAAAAAAAAAAAAAAAAAAATAAATAAATAAATAAATAAATAAATAAATAAATAAATAAATAATCTAACTTTTTACAAAGTTATTATTTAGTAGAATATCATGCAGTATTAACAACAGCTTTTAAACGTCTGGGAATAGATTTCATTGTTTTTTCTTTCTTTTTTTGTGTAATTTCTGAGTAAGTGTTCAGCCGCACTACGAGTCTTACTGTTTCTAGTTCGCTTTTCGTTTCAATGCTGTATTTTCGTAATCTAGTCACCACATATCTCCAAATATGTATTGCATTAAGTTTAAATCTGGCGATTGAGGAGATAATTCTAAGCTTAAGGAAAAATTTTGAGGCACCAAACGCGAACTTGTGCTTCTTATCGTTATCTTGATAAAAAAACAAAGTTGTTTCCGATTACCAAATTTTGGGCTAATAGTTTAAAACTGTTTTTTAAAATATTTAAATGAGCAGCATAATTCATTATTTCACCAAAAAATTCCAAATTTCCAAGTCCTGATGCTGAGATGCACCCTCACACAAAAACACCTTCACCGTCCTGATTAACTGATCCAACTAAGTTCTTAAGATTAAATTCCTCATTTTTTTCTTCCATTTACAATTATACAACAACTTAACTCAAAATGTTAAATTTGTTTTCATCTATAAGTAAGACGTTGTTCCAAAGCGTTTCGAGCTTATTTATTATTGATATTACGACGGAAAGCGTAAGCTTATTACTGTTTTTTGCACGAACAAGAAAATTTCTGCGGGAAGAGGTCCCATTTAATCCAGCTAATCAGAGAACTTGGCGAACAATTTTAGGTGAAAATTAAACGTAAAGTGTTTCATTCAATTCTGCAGAAACTTTTTCAGCACTCAAATGTGTATTTTTCATAATTTTTTAAACTGTAAACCTCCGATCACGCATTGTTAACTTTGCCAGTTGACCTTTTCTTACCTTGTTTTCGATCCGATTCTTGTCTTTAAAGCATTTTATCAAGCACTTCACCAGAGAATGGTATAAATTACCTAATTTAGAGACATTTCAAACCAATTTATGGCTACTGTGAGGGAAAAAAAATCAAATTTCGAATCGTGTTTGTTGTTTTCTACGCATACCCGCCATTTTAAAATAAGCAGGATATTAGGGAATAAATAGACGAAAAACTAACAGCAAATGACTTTACAGTGTCATTATAATGCAAAAATGATAAAAAAAACCACATATGATAATTTTAATCATGAATTTATTCGAAAATATTTCAGTGTACGATGACTTTTGTGGCGTATTTTTTCTCTTTCTCTTCGTTTTTTGACAAATTTCAAAATTAAAATCTGGCTATATTTTGAAAAGCACTACTGGGTTTTATTTAGGATGCCATAGGAATGGTGTGAAAAAAAAAAAGGACTTCATGTTCGAATTCAGTTTTGCGTTATTTTGGTTTTAGTACAAAATTTCAAGGTGTACGAACACTTTTGGGAGCCACTGTATATTTAAATGACTATGGATGTGGTTGTGCTAGTGCCTACCAAGCTATTTTTTCTATCGGTATAAGCGCGGCAATGTTTTTCAACAACCAGCAACAAGAATTGAAACTGATCTTCAATGGTTTTTATTTTTTCATTAAAATCTTCTTTATCTTTACTAATAATAAAGCTCAAAGTCTCTCTGTCTGGATCTCTGTCCGGATTTCTGTCTGCATCTCTGTGACGCTCATAGAGCCTTGACCGTTCGGCCGATTTTCATGAAATTTGGCCCAGAATTTGTTTGTAGCATGGGGATGTGCACCTCGAAGCGAATTTTTGAAAATTCAATTTTGTTCTTTTTCTATTCCAATTTTAAGAACATTTTCCTGAGCAAAATTATCATAAGATGGACGAGTAAACTACCAAGTTATCATAACGTGGAGCCGTAACATGAGCAAGCCTATTGGCGAGAAATTCACCATACATTATTTGTAAATATACAGGCGAACCAAAAGACCTTTTAATTTTCTACTACGGGCAAAGCCGTGCGGGTACCACTCGTTAATAATATATATGAATTCTTTTCTGCAAGATTATCAATAACTGGCTTACTTCAATAAATTTTGTGAAGATAATTCTCCCAAAACTCGCAGATTTGTTTGATCTCCCAAGCTTTGCATGATAAAATGTATCAGGTAAATTCTTTTTTTCAGCTAATGAAGCTGATCATAATTTAGGAAGTCCTCAAATTTCATGAGATTTTTGGGTATAATCTCAGGTACTTTGCAGCAATATTTTTTCCCTGACTTGTGGAACAGCTTGTCTTATATTCGAGCGTACCACTTGATTGTCAAACAGAGCCATGCAATTTTATTTACTTCTACATCAATATTTTTGTATTGCAATTATGTGAAATTCATATTTCATTAAATTAAAATCATTAGAGTGCATTTTGAAGTACAGAAACTGTCACCTTAGGTTTTAAATAAACACATTTGTGAAAATTTTGTGACATTTGGTGCCAAAACTAAGTCACCAAAAAATGGTGCCAACTTTATATTATATCTTCAATTTCTTACCAAGTTCATAGACTACAAACGCATATGACGTCATTGATATATGAGACGCCGAAGGCACTTTAGGCGGAGAATCTAGCCATCCTAGACCGCTCGTATAATGCTTAAATATTTACTTAAAATAATGCATTGATATTATGAGCGATCAGTGTCAGTACAGTAAACTCCACTAACCTGCAGAATAGGGTGACATGGTAACAGCGGATAAGTAAATTTCTCGGATAATCCACAGAATAAATTAAAATCGATAGCTAAAATAATCAACACTCACACATACTTTTAAATTCTGTCAGCGATGACCAATTAAATTTTAAAAAATCGCCAAGTTTGACGACATTTAGCAATTTTTCGCCAAATTTGGCGCCAAAAATAAGTTGCCAAAAATGATGCCAACTTAGTGATATCTCTCTAATTTCTCGCCAAGTCCACAGCAGCCACTCTAAGCAGATATGACCTCACCATCATGTAAGTCGCCGCAGGATCCGAACGTTACCGTCGACCCGAATCTAGTCAGCATAACTGCCAGAATAATGCCTAAATATTATAACATTACTGTTAAGTAACACTTAAATGAAAAATGTTTAATAGTTTATAGGGTGTCGAAAGGTAAATTTCCCTATATACGGAGTCCTAGCGGCCTTAAATTTAAGCACCGACTCATGAAACACGCTTTCCACTCTGCATTTTACAATTTTTTTCCTTAAGCTTTACACATGGTGTTTAGTGGTTGGTGCTTCCACTACTGGTAAAACAAAAAAAGGTAAAAAAAAAGAGGTAAAACAAACGCATGCCATTCCTTATAACTTGCTTTAAGGCTTAGTGAATGACAGCGATTTTTTATCGTGTTTGTGGGAAGCTTTCTTTTCTATTCTTCTGAAATTACATTACACCACAAACTGTCTGAAGCCTGATGTAATGTACCCCAAAGAAAACACGTGGAATGGAATGTTTTACCTGTTTCTTTAGTATTATTAATACTAAAGAAAAAGGTAAAACATTCGTATTCATAACGTATTCGAGCTCTGGAGTTGCTAATACCGGTATTAATACCGGAATTCCGATATCACTTTAAAAAAATACCGAATACCGGTATTGCATTTTTGGTCCGGTATTGCAATTCCTATTAATTTGTAATCAATATTTCCGGAACACCGTCAGTAGATTTTTTAAACAGCAATTTTCAAGAACACCACCACATTTTTCCCAAATATAAGTTTTTTCTATGTTTGGAAAACATGTTCAAATAGGAAAAGATGCAATTTTCTTTGCATTTAAGTTTCTGAAAGGTTTCTTCCGTAAAAACCCGACATGGCTGTTTTTTTATTTATTTATTTTTTAAATTTAACCCCAGATCGTAGTTTTATTGGTACGTACTCATTCCTTACCTTTTTGCCCCCAGTCATATTATGTAAATTATCAGTAGTGGCCACTTCAGTAGTGGCCACTTTAAGACTTAAAACGCATTAGTAGTGGCCACAATGATGTATATATTAGGACTGTGGGTCTACAATATTAATTGCCCTTCTTGAAATTCAATGAGCGTATTACAGTCCAACTCTTTCTAAGTTGTCCCAATTTCTAAAAATGCCAGAATTTCAATTTGTTCAATTTTTATCAATTTTTTTCTTGATCCTCAAATTTGAGCCAGCAGTGGCTACTCTAAAACCTGAAAATTTCAGTAGTGGCCATTTGACATTCTCCTTTCTGAAGAATCAACATTACTTACTTTAAATTCAAATGACTGATGAATAAAAATGATTCAATATGACAGTTACATTAAGTACCAACAAAAAATAACATTATTGTTGTTCATTTTTTTCTTCAAAGTACATTAGTAAACTTGAAGTGGCCACTACTGAAGCACTGGTCACAACTGGTGGTACCTTAATATATTTTTGCCTACCTTAGGTATATTTTTGCCGTTAACTAAGTTTTTTACGATCCTTTCTTCGAGCTGAAGTGCCCATAACTAGTCAAGCAAAGTTAAGTATTTCAGTTATGGGTACATCCTTATAAATAAAACAAAGAATATGTACAGTGGCTCCCAAAAGTGTTCGTACACCTACGACTTTCAATGAAATAGGCCCCTATCCATTGGTTCGAATTAATATTTCGGAATAGGTATTTAATTATAAGATTTATGATCAATTTTTAACAAAACTACCTGAAAAACTTTTGAAAAATATTAAAACTTATTTTTTTAAAAATCAAAAACCAAAAAGTACTGGAAATTTTATCTCACAAAAGTCTTCGTACACTTTGAAAAATGTCTATATATTACTGAATAACCCAACTTTTTATTTTGTTATGAATAAGTAGAATATCATGCAGTTTTAACAACACCTTTTAAACGTCTGGGAATAGATTTCATTCTTTTTACTTTCTTTTTTTGCGTAATTTCTAAGTAAGTTTTCAACCACTCTTCGAGCCTTAGTGTTTCTAGCTCTATTTTCGTTTCAATGCCATATTTTCGTAATCTAGCCTCCAGATATCTCTAAATATGTTACATTAAGTTCAAATCTGGAGATGGGGGGGGGGGGGGGTATTTTCTAAACTTAAGGACAATTTTCGAGGACCTAGACGCAAACGTTGAACACCGTGTGCTTCTTATCGTTATCTTGATAAAAAACAAAATTGTTTCCGATAACCAAATTTTGGCTAAGAGTTTAAAATTGATTTTTAAAATAATTAAAGGAACAGCATGATTCATTATTTCATCAAAAAATTTCAAACTACCGAGCCCTGATGCTGATATGCACCCTCACACAAGAACATCTTCATCGTCCTGATTAACTGATCCAACCATCCAACTAAGTTCTTAAGATTATGTTCCTAATGTTTTCTTGTATTTACAATTATACAACAATTTAACCAAAAATGTTGAATTCGTATTTATTTCTAAGTAAGATGTAATTCCAAAACGTTTTGAGCTTATCTATTATTGATTTTGCGACGAAAAGCGTAAGTTTTCTGTTTTTCGCACGATCAAGAAAATTTCTGCTTCAAGAGGTGCCATTTAATACATCTTGGCGGACAATTTTAGGTAAAAATTAAATGTTAAATTTTTCATTTAACTCTGTAGAACCTTTTACAGCACTCAAATGTGTATTTTTCATAATTTTTTTTAACTTTAAGTCTCCGATCACGCTTGTTCAACTTTGCCGGTTGACCTTTTTTTGCCTTGTTTTCTGTCCGATTCTTTTCTTTAAAGCATTTTATCAAGCACTTTACTATAGAATGAAATAAATTATCTAATTTAGAGACGTTTCAAACCAATTTACCGTTACCATGAGGAAAAAAATTCAAATTTTGAATGGTGTTTGTTGTTTTTTACGAATACCAGCCATTTCAAACTTATAAGCACAATATTAAGGAATAAATAAGCAAAAAATTAAAGCCAAATAACTTTTAAGAGACAACACAATGCAAATATAATAAAAAAAAACTACATATGATAATTTTATTCATAAATTTATTCGAAAATATTTGAGTGTACGATGACTTTTGTGGCGTGTTATTTCTCTGTCTTTTCGTTTTTTAATCCATTTCAAAAAGAAGATCCATCAATATTTTGAAAAAACTACTGGGGTGTATTTAGAATAACATAGGAATGATGTGAAAAAATATTGGACGTCATATTCGAATCCAGTTTCGCGTTATTTTGATTTTACTAAAAAATTTCAAAGTGTACGAACACTTTGGGGAGCCACTATATGTATGTGTGTATGTTCCCTATTCGCAACTCCAACGAACTATAGGGGGCACTGCAGTCACTGTTTAATGGCGGAATTGAAAACTAAAACAAACGCATGTGGTAGCGAAGAAAATGCTAAAAGTGTTGTGATTTTTGTTCGTATGTATGATTTTTTCGCTTTATTCGTTTGAAAAGATTTTTCAAAGTCTTGTGGATATTCTGACCCATATAGAAAGAGATTAGAAACCAAAAAGTATTACGAAAGTAAACAATTAATGTAGAACACACAGTAAGTTGTTCTGAAGCAGCCATTTTCACGATGTTGAATTCGGAATTCATAAATTTTTGGTTCGCTTCGAACGGCATTTTCATTTTGTACCGTTTTTTCTATACATTAGTACATATTAAGTTCAGTTTCGTGACATTTCCAGCATTTGTTGACATTTTTGTCACATAGTGCACATACGTGGCAGACTGTCAAGAGTAACGTTTAACACTAGATAATTTATTTCTATGACTATATGATTGGATATCCAAAGATATCATGCATTTAATTCATTCGTCATGGAAATAATTTACCTGATATGCGAAATCTTGTCAAGATACATTATTCTTTCACATAATTTTAAAACCATAACACTATAAACAGATTTTTGGCGAACTTTTATTTTTTATTGTTCAAATTCTTAACGTTCTTTCTGGATTTTTCAATCTGTTCTGCGATAAATATTTTCAAGAAAATTTATTTGCATACTGTCTATTTCAGTAGGATACTGTAGTAACAAATTTTATTTAAATCATTTATGTGGAATTAGGTTAAAGAAAAGTGTCCAGTCAATGTTGTTAAGTTCGTTTTTTTTTTCATCGAATTGAAAAACTGATATTTATTCAAATTCACTCAGAACAAAATAAATAAAATGTGTACTCACAGTTTATATATGGTGGTAGTTTTCTTTTCAGTTGATTGACCATTATTTCTTTTTACTTATCGAATTCTGTAATCTTACTATCATTTTATTCCACTCATGATAAAAATTAAAAATGGTTTAACTAAAAACGCGAAAACTCGCCAAGGCTACTTTGCTTGCACAATACTAAAACTACTATAACCCTAAACAAATTTGGCGAAACCTTTCAGCTGAGAATAAAAGGAATAAAGTAAATTCTTTCTCGGTTATTCATTTTGTTCTACGATAATATATTCAAGAAAATATTTTGCATACTGTCCATTCCAACTAAATGCTGCTGTAAAATATGATTAGTTAAATTAATTTAAGATTAAAAAAAACTCATATTCTTACAAATTCATACAAAACAATAAAAAATTTTACCTGGTATAACGTTATCCAATTTTGTTAATCCAGAGTTTTCTTGTTTACGCTTCCACCATTTAATACTTTTTTGAAAGAAATAAGAAAAGCTAACATTATTTTGAGAAGCTCGAGAATACTACTAAGGGACGAATTAATTTCTGTAGCTGAAAGCAAACTAAGACACATCGATTGCGTTAATAAATACTCAGAACAAACTGCCTGTGTTTACGTCAACAGACACACGTGATGCGCAACGTGGCAATGTCTTAGGTGCAGACGCAGTTTTATAAATCACCGCAAGGTAGCGTATTCGAGCGCTGGAGTTCCGAATACAAATCCAGTTTTCGTACGAATCTGGAACAAATTTTGCAGGGAGGTACTTGGGCACCCGAGAAGAAACGTAGGGGGGTTTTCGAACGCCTAAAAAGAGCTGAACGGTTCTAATTTTAATTTTAAGACCCGAAAATGACATTAAATGGCTCTTTCTACCCGAAATAATTATCCGATTTCCTTAATTAAGGTCCCATTCGAAAGCCCACAAAACACCCATAGTGTTCCTTCATTTCCTTCGAATTTAAAAAATAAAATAAAATACTGTAAAATCGCCGGAAAAAAATTAAAAAGCACTGCTGAGCCTAATGGAACAGAAATTTTAAATCGGAAAATTATCGTTTGCACGATCTCATTTTAAATTAGCGTTCAGAAGGTTGCCACATTTTTTTTCTCGGTTGTGACTAAATACAATTTTGTTTTTGTTTCGAGGTAAAAATTTCTTCTTTTGATTATTATTTGGCAATTTATCTTCTTTCTTTTTTTCTTTTCTTTCTTTCTTTTTTTAAAAAGTATTTTAGTTGTATTTATGGAGGGTTGCGTTTAATTTTTTCGGGAACTTTTGATTTGCCGTTTTCTTTCTTTGAGAACGATTATTTTGACGAGAAATTTTGTAGTATTTTTTTTTCTCGAATTGAAGCCTGATTGCTGAACATGCGTCACTTGACAAAACTTTTATTTTCGAGGTAGATCGTGTAAAGCCGGGCAATGCAGCAAGTATAACCATAATTGATAGTTTGGTCATTCCTACTCGAAATTATTTAGAATTAATGATAAAACATAAGCTGAACTTGGATGACGATAAGTAAAAAATGCAGCAGTAAAACAGTTCTTTTTATTTTATTTATTTACAAGTGATACCCGCACGGCTTTGCCCGTAATAGAAAAATCAAAAGGCCTTTTGGTTCGCCTGTATATTTACAAATAATGTATGGTGAATTTTCTCGCCAGTTGGCTTGTACCCATCTTACGGTTCCACGTTATGATAATTTCGTATCTCGCCAATTGGCTTGTGCCCATGTTACGGTTCCACGTTATGATAATTTCGTAATTTACTCGTCCATCTTATGATATTTTTACAAATCCTGTAAATAGTAATTATTGTAGTAACGTAACCTGTAAATAGTTTCCCGTAATGAATATACATCCCCTTTTCATTCCGCTAAAGTATACGACCCCTTATTTCCTTTTCTTTTCATTGATAAAATTTGATAACGGTCTACGCATTTCTCGAAGCAGAAAGAATGTTGTGGAAAATTCTTCGATGTTTATAAAAGCCGTTAGCGATGGATAAACAGGGGAGTTTCGATTGATATTTCGAACTGGGAGAGCATTTTTGCTCTGTTTATAGCGAGGCATTTCGCTGTGTTGTTTTCGTATTTGGAAGTAAATACGTGTGTAAACGTTGAGTTTACGGTGTTGTGTGATAATTGCTTAATTGCTGATGAATAATTTAGCAGTTGTTGACGATCTTTCCTGTACATAGTGTAAATAAATTTCCTGTGCTTTTATCAAGAACTGTGTCTTCATTTCAAGAAAGTGGAAGTCGCACCGAATCCGTCACAATTTGGCGCCCATGGTGGGGCTACTTCAGGACTTTCTTGCAGTAAGTGTGACTTTGGACATTTTTTCATAAAAACTTTTTGAATTTGGACTTTAATTTTATGGTGATTACTCGCGCAATGGATGAACAATTAAAACAACTGCTTGATGCAATCAACTCTGTGAAAAATGAACTGGCGACTAACCAAGAACAGTTAAATAGTGATTTAACTGCGAAAATTACTACAAGTCAAGATGAAATAAAAAGTGACCTAACGTCGATGAAAACCATGATGGAGAATCAACTAACCGCCATGGGAGATAAAGTTGATGCTCTGGAAGAAAAATTTGATACTGTGGAAGAGCGTATCGCCAATGTGGAAAATAAGTTGGAAGAAGAAGACAAGAAATTTACTTCATTTAAGGAAGAAATAATTAAAGACATGGAACGGAGATTGGCGACCGCGGAAAGCAGTTCTGTACAGTTTGGCGCTCCCACATCGGTTGCTCGACCGTCCATTAAACTTGCCACATTTGATGGGAAAAGTTCGTGGCAGGTGTACAAGACCCAATTCATGATAGTGGCGGAAGCGAACGGATGGGACTCTGCTACCAAGGCCTGCCATCTTGCAGCATCCCTGAGAGGTGACGCAGCGGACATTCTTCAGACCCTTCCGGACAGCCAGCGCCTGCTGGCTGTCCGGAAGGGACTGACTGACCTGAATTCTGCTGTTGTGTATGCGATGAGATACGAGGCCGCCCAAGAAGCAACCCGTGTGGATCGCCATCTAATCCGGACTCAGGAAGCTGATGAGTCTGATTCCAGGTCGTCCCACCTCGCTGAACTTGAGAGACAACTCGTTGACTTGGCAGGACATCTGAGTAGCATAACAGCCCAAAAGAAACAAGAGCAGAAGTGCTGGAAATGCGGTAGTGAAGGACACCTGCGAAGGAGTTGTCCGGCTCGCCAAGCTACGCGAGGGAAGGAAATCACCACCACCAGAGCTCTGCAGATTTCCTCTTCTAGTAGTGGCAGTGATGGACTTTTCATTTACGCACATGTAAATGGGAACCCCTGCAGACTGATTGTCGACACTGGAGCCAATGTGACAATCATTAGGACAGATATGGCTCGTGAATTTGGATTGAAACTGCTGTGGACATCGCCACGCGTAAGTCTCCAGACTGTGACAGGTGACAAAATCGAGATTGACGGTAAAGTGGACTTGGAAATAGTGTTTGGGAATGCCACCTACCATCATACGGCATTCGTCGCTAATATCACGGACCCCTTCATTCTCGGATTGGACTTTTTGAAGAAATATGACTTCACTCTCGACTTCAAGACTAATGAGCTGCACTCGATGAGAGAAGACATTGCCGTTTTCCCTGCAGAAAGTGATGTAAAATCCGCTCATCAAATAATAGCCCAAACAGATTTATCGATTCCCTCAAGGTCAGAATCATTAATACCTGGCTCCATTGAAGAAACCAATAGTTTTCGATTTGGACTCATTGAATACCCTAACCTAAGCAATAGCCTAAAAGGAGTGCTGGTAGCATCTACGCTTGTGGACCTTTCTAAGGATGTAATTCCTGTGAGAGTCGCCAACGTGAGTGAAAGGCCAAGGAATATCCGAAAAGGTGAAGTGTTGGCAACCTGTACTCCAGTAAACTGCATCATTAGAAGAATCAATTCCCCCGAGACTGTGTCTTCTGAGTCCTTGACATCGAAGTTAATTGGGAGTGCGCCATTATCGAAAGATCAAAGAACTGCTGCGGAACAATTGGTGGACGACTTCAAGCATCTGTTTTCATCTACATCGGAAGATGTGGGCCGGACGAATTTAACGCAGCATAGGATCTACACTGGAGAACACCTCCCTATTAATTAGCATCCAAGACGACTACCGTTCGCCAAGAAGGAAGAGGTTGAGACCCTCCTGAAAGAAATGAAGGAGAACGATGTAATCAAACCCTCATCCAGTCCTTGGGCGTCTCCCATCGTCTTGGTCCGAAAGAAAGATGGCTCCACCAGATTTTGTGTCGATTACCGACGGCTGAATGAAATCACCAAGAAAGACAGTTACCCTCTTCCACGGATAGACGACACCTTGGACACTCTTTCCGGACACAAGTGGTTTTCGACCCTGGACTTGAAGAGCGGCTACTGGCAGGTTGAGATACACCCTGATGACCGAGAGAAGACAGCGTTTACAACTGGACAAGGCTTATGGCAGTTTAAAGTGATGCCCTTCGGCCTCTGCAATGCACCAGCTACGTTCGAGCGTCTTATGGAGACAGTGTTAAGAGGACTTTCCTACGAATCCTGTCTAGTCTACTTAGACGATATCATCATCGTGGGACGCAGTTTCGAAGAACATCTGGCAAATCTTAGAAAGGTGTTGCAGAAGCTTAAGGAAGCCAATCTGAAGTTAAGCCCGTCCAAATGTAATTTGTTCCGCCGGGAAGTGAACTACCTTGGTCACATCATCTCTTCTGAAGGTGTACAAACCGATCCAGAAAAGGTATCTGCAGTCAAGAGTTGGAGTCGTCCCGAAGACATCCATCAGCTGCGAAGTTTCCTGGGGCTCTGCACGTACTACAGGAAGTTTGTAAAGGGTTTTTCCAACATTGCACGACCTTTGCATAAGCTGACGGAGAGCAAGCAAAAGTTTGAATGGTCCAAAGAATGCGAAGATGCATTTCTACGACTGAAGGAGGCTTTAACATCAACGCCTATCCTCGCCTATCCTCAGCCTGAAAAATCCTTCATCCTGGACACTGATGCGAGCAACGGGGGCATCAGAGCTGTTTTATCCCAAGAAATTGACGGAAATGAACATGTCATCGCTTACTGGAGCAAATGCTTATCAAAGTCGGAGCGAAATTACTGCGTCACCAGAAAGGAGTTACTGGCCATAGTGAAAGCTGTAGAACACTTCCATCATTACCTCTACGGCCGAAAATTTCTGCTTCGGACAGATCATGCCTCATTAACTTGGCTTTTGAACTTCAAAAATCCGGAAGGCCAGATAGCCAGATGGATACAGCGACTCCAGGAATATGACATGGAGATCAAACACCGAAAAGGGTTATCTCACGGTAATGCTGACGCTTTATCAAGGAGACCCTGTCCTGAGAACTGCCACTATTGTTCCCGAATCGAGAAACAGTATGGAACGACTAGCCCTATCGCCTATCAAGTGACAGTGACTCCAATATCATCAGAACCTGATCCATGGAGTGACGACCAAGTTCGAAAAGATCAACTTGAAGACCCCGACATAAAACCAATTTTGGAGTTCATGGAAAGTGACAGTCAGCGACCTAGCTGGCAGGACGTTTCCATCTTCAGTCCTGCAACAAAAAGATACTGGGCTTTATGGAACTCGCTCCATTTACGGAACGGCGTGCTACACCGAAAATGGGAATCTGACGACGGCAAAACATCTAGGTGGCAGTTACTACTTCCCCGATCAAGGATTTCAGATGTTCTGAAAGAAATACATAGTAGTGCGACTGGAGGACATTTTGCTGTCTTGAAAACCCTCAATAAAGTTCGGGAGCGCTTCTTCTGGAGCAAGGCGAAGGATGACGTGGAGAAGTGGTGCCATTCTTGTGACGCCTGTGCTGCTCGTAAAGGACCGAAGAAAAGAAGCAGAGGGAAGCTTCATCTGTACAACGTTGGAGCTCCTTTCGAACGAATTGGGATCGACATCCTGGGTCCTCTACCAAGAACTGCTGATGGGAACAAATACATTCTTGTTTCCATCGACTATTTCACCAAATGGCCCGAAGCGTATCCCATTCCAGATCAAGAAGCTACCACCGTAGCAGAGACTCTAGTTCAGCATTGGATCTCGAGATATGGAACACCTTTGCAGATTCATTCCGATCAAGGGAGGAATTTCATCTCTGCTGTGTTTAAGGGCCTATGTCAAATTTTCGGAATTGAGAAAACTAGGACAACACCACTACACCCACAATCGGACGGCATGCTGGAGAGATTTAACCGCACAATCCTGAACAATCTCTCGCTTATGGTATCCAGAAATCAACAGGATTGGGACAAGAAGCTACCTTTGTTCCTGCTGGCCTACCGCAGTGCTGTCCACGAGACTACCGGATTTGCCCCATCTCAGATGCTCTTCGGACGAGAGCTTCGGCTACCTTGTGATCTCGTCTTCGGTCGTCCTCCGGATGCGCCTGCATCGCCTGAGGAGTACATCCAGGATCTCCAGGCCCGGTTGGAAGACGTTCATAACTTCGCACGAGAGCGAATCAACATCGCGGCGGAGAAGATGAAGACCCGATACGACACAAGGTCTACTGGACATGAATTCAACGAAGGCGACAAGGTTTGGTTATGGAATCCCATCCGACGGAAAGGTCTTTCACCCAAATTGCAGTCGCATTGGGATGGACCCTACAAAGTCCTTAACCGACTGAATGACGTCGTAGTGAGGATCCAAAAATCACCTAATGCAAAACCTAGGGTTGTTCATTATGATCGGTTAGCCCCATACTATGGCCATAGTTCATGAGTATTACGTAAACAACCATGGTTGATAACATAAAAGTTGTAGATAATTTTTGCTTTTAATGTTTAGTAATATTTCTTGTTATTATTGTGTTTTCTGTATCTGTTAGTTATTAATTAATGTGTATTTGTGAACTTGTGATAGAAGTTTGCTCCCTTTCTGGGGATTGTACTGCCCGGGACGTGCAGTCCTTGGGAAGGGGGCAATGTTACAAATCCTGTAAATAGTAATTATTGTAGTAACGTAACCTGTAAATAGTTTCCGTAATGAATATACATCCCCTTTTCATTCCGCTAAAGTATACGACCCCTTATTTCCTTTTCTTTTCATTGATAAAATTTGATAACGGTCTACGCATTTCTCGAAGCAGAAAGAAAGTTGTGGAAAATTCTTCGATGTTTATAAAAGCCGTTAGCGATGGATAAACAGGGGAGTTTCGATTGATATTTCGAACTGGAGAGCATTTTTGCTCTGTTTATAGCGAGGCATTTCGCTGTGTTGTTTTCGTATTTGGAAGTAAATACGTGTGTAAACGTTGAGTTTACGGTGTTGTGTGATAATTGCTTAATTGCTGATGAATAATTTAGCAGTTGTTGACGATCTTTCCTGTACATAGTGTAAATAAATTTCCTGTGCTTTTATCAAGAACTGTGTCTTCATTTCAAGAAAGTGGAAGTCGCACCGAATCCGTTACAATATTTTTTTTCTTAAAATTGGAATAGAAAAAGAACCACATCGAATTTTCGAAAAATCGCTTCGAAGTGCACACCCCCATGCTACATACTAACTTTGCCAAATTTCATGAAAATCGGTCGAACGGTTTAGGCGCTATGCGCGTCACAGACATCCTACAGACATCCAGACATCCTCCGGACAGAGAGACTTTCAGCTTTATTATTAGTAAAGATTTTTCTATTTGTTGTTGAACCTTTGAAAAGTGATTTGTCAGTTCTCTATTTTATAATTTTAATGTTGCTCGAATTGGTAAGTTGAAATTTGATTATATTGTAAGAAAAGTAAGTTTCTTAATATGGTTTAATATACTTTTTGTGCATTTTCAGAAAATAATTGAATTTAGCTAGCATGACCATTACTAGTTTTTAGTATGACCATAACTAAGGAGTGTGACCATAACTGGTGAAAACCGTCTATTCTAATTCATGTCAAAAAATATATATGAAACATAATTGAATATTAATGCAAATTTCATACCTACGTATGAAAGTGCAATTTCTACGTTGTAACACCGTGAGAATTAGTTCTTTTTCCATGAACTAGAGCTGTTACATAACAATTCAACAACTATGCAATTTCAGAAAAACTCTTAACCATGCCCATTACTAGTCATTTACTTTAATGTGCATAACATTTTCTGTGGGAATATTCTTTATAATATGTTTTTTTTTTTTTTTTTTTGCCTTAATAACAAAGTGAGAAAATAAAAACAGGCAATTTGTTTACATTCAAGTGTAACAGCTTTTCTCTTTTGTAGTGGGGCACCCCAATGTTTTCATTGCCCAGGGTCAAAACTAGGCCCGGAGTCGAGCTGAAAACTTGCAGTAAATCAAACTCAAAACGTATATTTGCAGGCTTTTGTTAAAGTCCTCTAATTGTTGCATCGGCAAAATATCTATGATGTAGCACAAAGCTAAATAAACAAGCATCATTCTCTTCAAACAAATAATAATAAAAAAAAAAATCAAACACGTAAATAAACATAAAACAAGCAAACAAACAAACAAACAAAAAAAAAAGGAATAACGGTGCAACAAAGTAGAAAAATTCTATTCTTAAGAAAACAAACAATCGGGACATCTTTCCCGTGCTAGGGCAATCAACTTATATTTTGTTTATTGAAGTCTCTTCCCGAATTAGCATCTTCAGGGTTCTTTTCCAGAGAGGAGCAGAAAATAATGTTTTATGTTTCTCCGCTACTTTGCAAGAAGGTGGAGTCGCCTTCCTTTTGTACTCAACTGCGAAACGTTCATTGACCCAGAAAGGTGACGGAAATCGATGAAACTCGATGAGAAAAACTAACTATATTCGAAGATATAAGTAACAGTTCGAAGTGACAGTAATATAAGACTCATAAACAGTTAGCTTGGAATAATGGCAATGCAATAACGTTGACATTAAATAATTCAATGTTGACATGAAAGAACGACAATACAGGGTGACAGGAAATAACTTGGACTTGGACACACATAATACATTATAATTTTTAATGCTAATGAATATATTAAGACCAAACTTCAGAATTAATATGAGAATGCATTATTTCGTCTAATATACAGTACACCCTCGTTTTGCGCGGGTTTATTTTACGCGGTTTCGATTATACGCTATTTAAGATTTGACACCTTTATTTTATTTTACGCGGATGAGTTTCGGTTTTACGCGGATGCGGCAATGCAAATAAATAAAAAATTCTCCTCTTTCAAAATCCAAACTCCTAAAGATTGCAGATTATGCGTAATCAATTGCATTGTGGCGTGCTAATAATCGAGCATGGGCCACTGGAGACATTTTATGCGATTGGTTCCAGAGCTCTTTCCAGAAGTAAAGTTATTAAACTCGCACAGTTCCGAACTCACTGGAAGAAGAGCTTTTAGGAGTGACAAAGGAAGCCAAAACCAACGAGGATACTGACGTCGGTGACGCACAACCAAAAACGTTCACATTGAAAATTTTGAGCCATCCCTAAAAAATAGAAATTATCTTTCTGATTTGTTAGTAAAGAAAGATTCTATCATGGAAATGGCGCAAGTGATCATGGATGTGTTAATGCTGTGCAAAGAATTTCAGAGAAAAATTCTTACTGACTGCCAAAAGACTATCATTGCCAGCTCCTCTTTATAAGCAGAACACGAAACTAATTTATGTTTTCTTTATGCATGTTGTGCATAAAAGTCGATATAAGTACACACTAAACTTATTATACAATTAGTCATCACTAGAATGAAGTATTTTGTTAGTGAACCAAACCCCTATTTTAACACTGTTATTAGGTCTCAATTCACGCGGTTTCGATTTACGCGACATTTCCGTGGAACGTAATCCCCGCGTAAAAGGAGGGTCTACTGTACTACAGATTTACAAATTTTCAAAGTGGTCTTAATATAGAGTTTTAAACGTGTCTCAAAGTTTTCGGCTATGGGCCGCAACTCACTTACTGATGTATTTTATCCCATTCCTTGCATAAGGATTTCTTTAGGGATGCCAAACTTTTATGAGGTTTCGCACGCACCCTTGTCTCCAGGGCCTTCTTCCACTGTTGAACTGCGTCAGCGACCCCAATCTAATGGTTTGGGGTGAAATATGTGCAAGTGGGAAAATATCACTTGGTTTTGTTGATCATGGGATAAAGATTAATCAAAAAACATAACGCAAAAAACACATTTTGGAAGATGTTGCCTTACCTTGGTCGCAAAAGTTCTTTGGAAACAAAAGATGGACCTGCCAACAGGATTCCACACCTGCACACAGAGCTAAAGGCACTCAAGATTGGTGCAAGACACATTTTCCGGACTTCATTGGAGCTCAAGAATGGTCACCGTACTCCCCAAATTAGAACCCAATGAACAGGCCCGCGCTGAGCTTGATCGGCGCCATCGTGCAATTGTCTTTTGAGCGCCCTTACGCACTGACGTTCGAGAAAAATATAGCAAACACATGGAGTGGTTTTGTAGACAGTAAATGTAATACAGTTATTGATTTAAAATCTTAATATTAAATGTTTTTTCATGCCACACAACTCGTACAAATTTAGTTTGCATTTGAAACACATCATTAACATTTCGTTACTTTGAAGAAACCATTTCTAGTTTTAAGCAGAAACAATTAATTTAGACTACAAAATCCAGCCTGCAGCCGTAAAATCGTTAATGTTTTCGCGCATTGTAGCAGGGGGACCTGGGACATATTTCACTTTTTCAAAGCAAAACAAATTGGAAATTTGTTTTAAATATTGTAGTACACTACATAAAGGAAGAACATTGTAATTTATGTATAATGAAACTTGTACTGTATTACCTGCATTAGCCGGCATGCCGGAAAAAAGCGAGGTTGACCAGCAAGCCGGGAAATTCGAATTTTCCGGTATGCCGGATACTTTGAGGTTTATTTTGCATCAAAACAAATTTCCATCACATTCAGTTCCAATCATATAGCAAACCACTGTAAGGAAAAAATAAACAACTACCGAAAGTAACCTTCAAAAAAACCTATTGTGTACCTATTGATAATAATATGTGCTTGTTATTTATGGTAGGTCATTATTAACGACTTTAATTATATGCCGACAAAGAAATCAATTCAGAAGCAATCATTGTTACGGCGATTTGTTCATAATTTTTTTAAACAAATTGTTTTAGGTTCCTTTTAGAGAGGTAAGTTTAATTTTTATTTATTGAATAGCTATGGTAAATTCTTTAGCACCGTTTTATGGGCGGTAACTTACTGCTTAAATGTTTGCTTAGTTTTAATTTAATTTTTATAAAATTATTCGTTATTAAACAATATTTTCCTTGTTAAAATAACAAATGACATTGTTAGTAAATATTTTTACAAAATTGAACTGTTTATTAATATTAATAAGATATGTATAGAACTTATATTCATTTTTAAGCTGAATATATATTTTTTATAGCATTATTTTTTTTTTCCTAACCTCGATTTTTCCGCCATGCCAGATAGGACCAGGCACGTGTTACTAAAAATTTGGTGACCCCGAATTTTGTAGCATGCCGGCTAATGCGGGGTAATACGGTATTAAAATATTATTTTTCTCTTTTGGAAGAAAGTTTGTGCCTGCAAAAGCACTGCAAACTTGAGAACATATTTTAATATTTCACTTTGCCCACTATTTCACTTTATTCCACATTCCCCCATATTTGAGAATTTAATCAGTTACTGTAAAAGCACTTATCTTCGCGCAGTTTTAATTTCCCATACTTCTTTTGTAAGAAATTAAGCCCTGCCCACAACCAGGGTTTACAGAGTTGGAGGAGAAATGATCGACTCTGGTTCCAACTCCGACAATTTTGGAGCTTACGACTCCGATTCCCTTGCCACAAAATTAGTCCGACTCCGACTCCGCAAGCACTGGCAGAGTTACGGACTTTGGAGGACAATGACCGACTCCGACTTTTAAAATTTTAAACGTTCGACTTCCTACTGCGACTTCGACTCCTTTACCCCAAAATCAGACCAACCCCGACTCCGCAGCTCTGCCCACAACATTTAGTAAACACAAGAATCTTGACACACAATTATTCGCAATAAAATCGCAGCAATTAAGAGAATTAAAGTCATTCAGTGACCGTATCCATTTCGGAAGCAGAACGTTGAAACTGTGCAAGGGAAACCGGAGGAAGCCACCCTGCGTGATGGATTGACCAATTAATGTGTCCGGGGACGTAAAAGCTCATGGGATAACGTACGTAGATGGGTCAGAAAAGCGGGCATCTGCGGCATTCTCCATCGTCAGATGGAATTACAAAGAAGCATGGGGTTCGAATTCTAATTGGAAAATTGGATTTACAGAGAAATCTCTCCTGCAGCCACTTTAGGCGATCATTCCAGGCTGTGATCCTCCAAGCACCAAGCAGGGTGGGCAGTTTAAATTCCAGAGAAGTTAATCAATTTTGTAAAGAACGCTTTAAAGAAGTAAAAAATGTGACTACTAATCGATAAGGTGGGTGCGCTAAATAACACCATGTAGATCATTAAAGCCATCCCCTCATTTTCCAATGCAGGATATAAAAATTTCGCTAGACCGCGATTTTATGGTCATCGGAAAGCCTAATTGATGATAAAGAGTTATCAACAAGCAGTTTGTTATTAACAGGCAAAAGTGTAAGAACAGCTATCACAAATGAGTCCTGTCAAAATTGCCTGACCTTACTTTGCTGTAAATTCTGTTTCTTCATGTTTCACTGTAGTTTACTATCGCAAAAAAGCTGTTGATTGTTCTGAAGAGCTTAATTTATGTAGTTGACGAATGGAAAAAGAAAAATGTCGCTGTGTACCTTTATTGTTTCTCTGTGATTTGATAAACCTAGTGAAGTCGACTGCAACACATTAAGGCTATGACTGGCATTGTTAGGACTTCGGTGTCCTTACTAAGACTCAGGAAGGTTGGGGGGGGGGGAGGATAATATGATCTTCTGCTACATATATGCTACACATATGTGCACGAACTGTGCACAGAAAGGACAAAAAAAAAAAAAAAAAGTAGAAAATCACGCCTTATTAGTGCTTCAAATGTGACGATTGATCTTTCTCCTTTCCATTGATGTAAATATAGAATTTTCGATTATGATTTTGAGTTAATCAAATGTATACTTTCTCTCTCCTGTTCTTGTTCTTTCTTAGTGTTGTTGTGCTGTGAATGGTTACCTACCCTATAAACGGGTCTTTATGGCATGTGTGTACTGTGGAATTTGGACTTCACACCAAATGACGGTACAGTTGGAAAAGTGAAGCAGCGCACCCCAAATTGCCAGCCTACTGGCACAAGACAACAACAACAACAACAACGGTGCCTTATCTTAAGTTTTCAAAATTTTGATCAGTACAGTAGGAAATAAGGACTCACAGCACTGCAACGGGGTATGGTTAATACCAAACGTCATGGAGTGTCAGGCTCACACATTAATGGGTAGACTCCAAGCTGGGCTGACGCCTAGGGTGGGACCTTCCCCGGCGCAAATACTTCAATCGTAGACCATTTTCGACCTACATCTCCAGTCATACAGGCTTCAACATGGTGAAACCTAAGGCCTGGAGCAAAAAGGCGGTTGCGTGGCAGAAGGTAACTACGATAAGAAATTTAATAAATCCTGTAAAAACACTGATTTTCGCGAAAATGAGGGTGCCAGTGATTTCGCTTGCTGAAAATTTCGCGAATTTTATATAAACAGAACAAAAGGTTGAAAAATCCGCCGCGGAAAAATATTTCGCGATAACGATGAGATCGCGAAAATAGAGAAAATAAGTGCTTTTTCAGTTTTTGTCATTCGCTGACATGATGGCCTTGATTCCAAAAACCTTTGCGTCTCTTGCTTTTTTAGCGCTTGCGAATTCATGTTCTCCTTAATTACTGTTTCCCCAGCATGAACTCTAGCATTCATTACTATCAGCAAGGAAATATAATTACGCTAAAAAGTTTTGGAGCAAGAAGATTTTCATGATGTGTAATAAAATTATTCTGACTCATTAAAATTATTTTTTTTAAAAAGTTAATAACAAACAGTAAAAAAAAAAACTTCCATCTAGAATTTGCATTTCTATAGCACTAATTATCTTTTCAAAGAATATCAACGTACTGCTTTAATGAATTTTTAAATTAGGAATTTTTATTTTTATTGACCGTAAAGGCGGAGATTCAAAAGAAGTGACTTGCAATATTCACCTAACCTAATTACGTAAACTATTTTTAGACTTCAGTGGCAGACTACAAATTTAAGCAAAAGAAATAATGAGGATTTCATTATTAATTATTTTCTGAGTTGCAAACATGATTTTTTTTTTTTTTTTTGGTATATTTATTTGGTACTTTTATTTGATACATTTAACATAAAGCCTACTTCCATTTTAAACATTTATTTTATGACTAGAATATCGTCCCGTCGTTAGTCACAGTCGAGAAAAAAAAGTGGCAGAATTCTAAATGGTTTTATTCACGCTAATTTAAAATGAGATCAAACGGTAATTTTCCGATTTGAAAATGCTGTTCCATTAGGCTTAAAAATGCTTTAAAATTTTTCCCCGATGATTTTAAAACTGTTTTTTTTAATTCGGAAAAAGTAAATCTATTTTAGGGGTATTTTTCGCCTGCTTTCGAATGGGATCTAAAGCAAGAAATCGGACAATTTGTTTGGGTAGAAAGAGCCATTTAATGCCATTTTCGGATCTTAAAATTAAAATTCGAACGGTTCGGTTCCTTTTTCGCGTTCGAAAACCTCCCTTCGTTCCTTCTCGGATGCCCAAGTGCCGCCCTGCCAAATTTAATCACCAAATCCGATGTAAACTGGATTTGTACAGGGAACACATACATACCCAATAACTTCCTTATATTAATATTATCATTTAACATCAAAGTAAGGGATCATTTTAAAGATTTTTCTTGCCGCTACTGGCAAAAAATAAATAAACAATTCAAATTTTTCCAATGTTTTTGAAAACATACTAAAACACACACACACACAGACACACACACACATCGGAATTTTGAATTCCCGCAGTCGACCTTTTGATCACTATCGCAAAATATCGAACTTAAACAGTATTGATTTGATGTGTTTACTATTTTATCTCGCATTTAAATACGATTTAACGATATATTCAGTGGCGTAGCCTAGCCAGGATTTTATTTCCGAGTAGTCCAATTATGTTAAGGTTTTAAAAAAGGAAAAATATCAGACCCTATAACTGGATAATATATATACCCCCACCCCCTCGGACGCTATCCTTATCGTCCGTTAACCCTTCGACCACCATTTCACAGTTCAAATAAACTATGGGCGGCAATGCAGTCTCTGGCCAATGGCTGTTAAAAGAGGTAAAACGATGATACACCCACTTACACGTGCTCGAATGAGACATCCGCCTTCTCCTCATAAGATTGAAGTGTTTTACCTCTTTGGACTAATCTCTTAAATCACAGCAAGGTGGAGTATCAGCACTCTAGAACTGCAAATGGAGCATATACGTTCCACTGAATTATTAAGGAAAATATAGCTTGTAAATTCATGCATATCATCAGTTGCGTTTTTTTTTTCTTTCTTTTATAAATCTTCCACACTCAAAGAGTTAAATGTATCTGCAAAATGAACTGTGGGTATCTTTTTGGGAACTCTTAACTTTTGTTACCTCAAATATTTTTCGACTTTTATCGTACTTCGTCTTATCCTTAGAAGAAATCTCTCCCCAAAGAATTTCTGATAGCCCACTCCCATGCAGCTGAATATTTATGAATTGTAAAATACACAATTTTATCTTTTTATTCAGACACTTCATTTAACTTCTCTGAAGAACATCAAATTTGACTTTCGGTGCAAGGCATAACTTTAATTAGCACGAGGCTACGGATCGATGCAAGTGTTTTCTAAAGCGCAACAGGTTGGCGGAGCATCCAGTTCTATTAGCAACTTAATTACTGAGAGCAAGTCGGATCTCTAAATTGAATCATAAACGATTCGGATGGCGTTACAAGTCGTAAAGCGCTCTGGACGGAAGAAAGGAGACAACCGATTTATTAGCTTTGGGACCTCCAATCGGCGAGTTGACATGGAAGTAATACGTTTAATAAAAATAGCAAACGATAGAAGGCGGAGTGCGAATCTTCCTCCTCTCTCAGTGGACATCTCTGGAAGACCTAGCGCCATCTGGCTGGCTCACTTGCGGATCAGCGATTCAGATCTTGTCCTGAAATCGTCTTTTCGCTGGAGGGAAGTTTGGAAGCTTAAAATGATCTGGCGAAGTCTCTCCGAGGATTAACATTGATTTCATTCTGTAAAAAGTACGTGATTTTGTTGCAGTTACAACATCCAGTAAATTTTCAAAAAATGATATAATTTCAATTTAATTCAGGTGAAATCAATAATTTCTACAACTATTATTATAACATATTTTCAATAAATGCTTCAACGTCAGTGTGGTGAATATCCATGAACAAGTTCCTTGAAACTTTGTTGTGTACAAGAAGATGCGAATGTTTGTATCGTCTTTCATTGGAGAATCGAGAAGTAAAATTATTTTGAAGTTATCATGGAAAAATTTCAAAACTGGGATGTGTCAGTGAATATCTAGTAAATGAACGCAGAACGATGCAGTTTAGTTTTAAATATTCATACTTCGAAACTATTTTTAAGATGATTAATTAATTTATTTCTAAAATTATGAATTATTTGACTTCAACATCGAATATGTATTGTAGTGTACACCATATTTGCTAGTTAAGAAGAAAATAGCTGTCGAAAACTATGAGGAAAAATCCCTCCTGAAAACAAAATAATTTTCAGAGATCTCAGAATTGAGTTATCACTAAATTTTATGATGTTACTCAGAAAATGCTGCTGCACGAAACTGGTAAAATTTCTTACTACTTCCCCTTGTGTAATCCAAGACTACATTTGAAATCTTCCGAAGTGATAATGATTTTATGTTAATTGCTTTAAAATAAAACGCTGAAAATTAAATGCTAAAATATCTATCGGAATGAAAATATTCAGAGTGTTTTTGAAAAATACCAAAGTCAAATATTACATCTTATGAAAAATGGGACTATATTAGGTGAAATATAAATGAAAACATGATAGAAGTAGACGCTTTCACGGACATGACTGAATCTGCAGACGACTTCACGGTTGCGAATTTTACTCAGACAAACTGGACGAACCTAACAGAATCTTTTGTCAACACCACCGGGCCATCTAGGCATCTCTCTGTTATAGGACAGGTGTTCATCACGATCTCCTATGGATTCGGCATTGGCGCCAACATTTGTGCCCTGGTGCTCCTCTCGAAGGGTGAGACTACAAGGAACAGGAAGCAGACTCTTATGGTACGTTGTTTGGCCTGGAACGACCTGGTGGCCCTGTTGGGCTCTCTCATGCTCATGTACGCGCAACTGTACATGGAAGAGTCCCTTTCGGACAGTCGGTGGTTTTGCGCTTTGAGGGTGGTCTTGCGGACTTTTGGACTGTCTTCAGGGTGCGTGGCTGTTGTGATGGCTGCCGAAAGATGGATGGCTTTGACCAGACCGTTCCTATATCAGAAGGTGAGTTTTTAATGTCACAGTCCACCTCACGATTGTTGGCATTCGTCTTCGGCGATTTTTATTTCAAAATCGATTGAAAATGACAGAAACGTGGTTTGGTGTGATCACGCATTATCGAAACAAGTTTTCTTCGTGAAACATCGTTGTTTGTTTACAATTTTTAAAGCGGCATGTATAGTGCAGCTCTGGTTAGTTGAGCTGTGACCTTGACTATGTTTACCTGTTTTAGGGAAGCTTATTGGAAAATAGACGAGTTATTATCTCGGATTTTAGTTGGAATATTTTTGAAAAACTACTAAGAAAGTTTCTCAACCAACTTAGCGCCAATAACCCCTCCCTATTTTCCGAAACAGAGGTAAACATTGTCAGAGTCGGAGCTCAACTTCTCAGAGCCTCACAATATATGAAATGGATTTTTGAGGTTTGCCGAGTGCCAGCAATAGTGAGGCGGACTATACAATTATTTCTCATGAAATATTAAAATACTTTTATTCAAATGAAAGATTAATACAGGTAAAATAGCCAGCTGATTTTGAGTATGGACTTGGCCATGATTTGATAGAGTTGGTTATGAGCTCTGATAAGACATACTATTTATGAAGTGTCATTTTGAAAAACCCTTTAATTTTGCAACACTTAAAAGTACATAGTTTATAACCATTTTTGACATTTATTTATTTTTGACTCGTAGCTCCGTTTCCATGCGCTTTTGATTTATTTTTTGTCTTCTTTTTCAGTAACATCGCAACATGTGCAAACGATTGTGCTTGGCTATTGTTGCAAGCAAACACCAAACAGTTCTTTACGGCATCCAGATACTGCAGTTGCACCCGTGTTTGTGATCATCAGTTTGGAATAGCCACAAAAAAGTCGGAAGCATTACCTCAAGCCTGGTTATTGCCTCCATGTCTGTTTCGCCTATTTCAGTCTGACAGTGGCGCACACAGAAATTTTTCAAGGGGAGGGTCCAGGTTTAAAGTCCCGTTCTCGAACCATACTCCAATACGCCGCCAAACATATTCATTTAATTTTGTCGATTGTCGGGTACAAAAAACAAAAAAAAAGCAAAATTGTGATTCAATAATTGGCATTGATAATGAAATAAATTATCAATAATTTTCTTAAATTTTAATTATTTATAACAGCATAATAATTTTAAAACATTAATAATAATATGCTATTATTGAAATACTAGAAAACACAAGATTTTATGTAGGGTAACCAGTGGCGCACACATGAATGTTTTAAAGAATGGATCCAGGATCGAAGGTCCACCATTCTCATATTTAACTCCAACACGCATCCAAACATGTTCTTTTAATTTTATCCATTTTCGGGAACAAAAAACATTTTACAAAATATTGAATTATTACTTAGCATTAAAATTAATTTTTTAATAACAAATACTTAATTAAAATACCAGCAAGCATAAAAATGAATGCATTTACTTTTCTCATAATTAAAAGTAAAAACAGCGAAGCAAAATCATCATTCTAAAACAATTTATGTTCACATACAGTGCGAGGCTGCAGGGGATGAAAGAAAGAAAATAAATTTTATTTTTTCATTTATACTAAATCTGAAATTATTGATACGTTTGCTTGGTATTTTACGTACTGCATACGAAGGATTATAATCAAACAAAAAAACTCAAGGGCGATGGGAGGGGTCCGGACCCCTGGACCCTCCCCTTGTGTGCGCCACTGCAGTCAGATGATCCCGCAGAACAGTGAAGCTGCACTCTCTGGATGCCGTAAAGAGCTACTTAGTATTTGATTGTAATTCTCTTTGGTTCCGAGTATAGACCGGTAATTTTAAGTTCATTATTGTTGTCATTTGTCACAACACGTTAATATGACGAAGCACTATTAGAGATTGTGGGTTACAAACTTCAAGATTAGGCTCTCATGCCCTCAGTTTGAGAAAATACGAACTATTGAGCACATTTCTCGACCGTACTTAAAGATTCTCTTAGGAAGAACATCATTCAAGCAAACACTATTTTCTGAACAAGTTCAGTCGACATGTTTTCTCTTACCATACTTAATCAAAAACAGAAATCTAAAAACATAGTTCAACATATATTTACCACTCGTAGAAAAACTGGAAAAATAAATAACCTTTTTTCTCCTATAACTTTGGTCAAAATGCATGGTTATTTTTGATTTTAATGCTTCAAAAGCAAAGGTTAATTGAGATATTGAAATAACAACAAAAATGGTCACAGAAAATTTAGCTTGGCAAAACAAAATAATTTTTTCTCACAAAAATAGTATTAACGCCAGGATCATGTTATTTTGTAGTGATTTTTCCTACACCAAATGAAAAAGAATGTTACTATTTGAAATCAAAACATATCATTGAGAGTATTCTAAGTTTCAATTGCGACCAAAAAGTTTATTATTATCAAATATACATTTTTAAATTTTATGTAACTTTAAAAGTTTTATTTATTGTTTAAACAATTTTAGCATAATCCATTTTTACATTACATTATGATCTCGTACTTATTTAGCACCATTCTTTGAATGTTCTGTATACACTTCCGCAGTTAATTAGATGGTTAATTCATCAGCTAGCAATTTTTTCCTTGAAAAATTTTACCGCATGTTTTTGGTTATTAATGGCATATTCAGATTTTGCATAGCGGGAAGTTATTTTATAAATGAAACACAAATGCGTTAAATGATTTGTCCAGGTCTTCAGCGCTCGGAAAGAATAAAGTGCGAAAAACAAACAAGAACAAAAAATTTCCTTTTCCTTTTTTCTCCTAATCCGCTTTCTCCCTTCTTTTTCTTCATCTCTCTCTCTTTATAGTTCAGTAGACTTAGATGCGACATTTTTTGTATTCCATTTCGTATTATTCCGGAGGGGGGGGGGCATCTAGTTCTTTGACAGCCCGTACGGTTAAATATTTGCATTTCGTTGCCTGAATTTATTTTCGCTATTCTTTACACAGCTTGATTTAGTGACCATAAAAAAAACGAGATCTAAGATGAATTGAAACGTTTGTCTGTGATTTTTATTTGAAGTACGTGTCTTAATTATGTTGATTTTTTTTCCACCAAATTTATTGTTCCATAAAAGAAACCTTAGACAAAAAGATCAAAATATTTTCAAGTACTGAAAGCATTTATTACTCGTAAATGTATTTTTTGTTCACGACTGAAGGGTTACTTCAAGTGAGTTTATTAAGAATTACGGTCACTACAATTACCACCTAAACTAGATAGAGAGCAATTATTTTGATTTTTTAAGTTTTTTAATGGACTTTCATTTTGAAAATACTAATTTCAGGATTAAACGTAGTACAGTCGAATCTCGATTTACACGAGAGGTGCGTTCCAAAACCCCTTGCTTTAATCAAAATTTCACGTTGTAATAAAAGGTATGTATACGACTTTTAGATAAACATATACAATTGGATGGTTTCCTTCAGTCAAATGTACTACTTTTAGTCATTAAAATGGATAGAATGAGCAAAAAAAAAAAAAAAAAGAAAATAGCATGGACCCAGAAAATACTTTTATTTTCCCAACAATTTTTTTAAAATTATTTTTTTTAAATGTCCGGATTTTTCAAACAAGGCATGGTCTTGATGACGTCACAAATGATGCACTTTGCCGCATCTTTCTCTACGTTTCCACGTTATGATAATCAAGCAGCGAATTAAAATTGCGCACTACGCTTGCTACCGACCATATCGTTGCCAATACACGTGAGTAAAGATGCGAATTAAATATTTTGCTCTGTGAATGGCAACACTAAATGGCATTTCATCATTTGTGATGTCATCGGCACGAAATGTAAACATTGAAAGCTCTTCGATTTAAGTAATTTTTTTAAAAATTTTAAACGTAAACGAATTTATCGAAACTGCCAACTACCAAAAGTGTCAAAACTCTTTACTCATGTGATGTTATACATAAAAACAACTTGATCGTTCATTCGTGTCCGTGACGGACATTTTCCCACTCAAATTTTAACCAAAATTTACATTTTAATCTCTAAGGAGGTCGTCCACAGTGATGTCATGCTTTGAAATTGTGACAAGGGGGAGGGAGGGGGTGACAAAAAGTGTGACATTACAACAGTATGTTTTTGAAAACTAGCGGGAAATGTAACTAGGAGAAGGGAGAGAGTAAAGTTAAAAAGTGAAACACTTTGTGACAGGGGGCACCGAAAAAGTTGAAAAAAAAAGTGATTTTTATGAACAACCTCAAAGTCTATTTTAACGAGTGTTTTCTCTTGACGTCTAGACGTATGCACGTACGTGAGTATGTATGGGCTTGTGTATGTCTATGAGGGCTGGGAGATATACCGATATACCGTCATATATCGATATATATATATATCTACTACCGCGATAACGATATTTAGATTTCTATCCGTCCGATATATACACTGGTGTGCAAAAAATAAGGACGAAGTCGAAAAGTTAGCATATCAGCTGAACGAAGAGGCAGAGCGGACAGAAAGACCAATCAGGAGATTAAGTAAGGTGATGTACGGTAGCACATGCGCAGATATGCAGGCAGACGTAATGGGGGAGTGTCTGAGTAGTATAAAGCATGTTGTCGGTGTAAGATCAGTATTTCTGGCAAAGAGATTGCACGCCGTATAGCAGGTAAAATCACACCGAGTTGCTGCCTCAGCGAGAAATGGCGAATAATCAATCTGTTAGACGACATCTGGATGCTTTTACCCGAGGTCGAATCATTGGGAAGTTGGAGGAAGGCCGCAGTGTGACAAGTGTGGCTGCAGAGTTCGGAATTGCTCACAGCATCGTTTCACGACTTTGGAGACAATTTCAAACTACAGGAACAGCTATCCGGGGGTTCAATTGTGGTCGTTCACGAGGAACCACACCGCAGATGACCGGTATATTGTCTTACAGGCCAGAAGAAACAGGCGGCAGACAGCGGGAGAAATCGCTAGACACACGACACAGGCGACTGGACGTCCGATATCGCGTTTTACTGTGGCCAGAAGACTTCACGGTGGTGGTCTGTTTGCACGACGCCCTATACGGTGTGTACCTCTAACGCCTGCCCATCGGAGAAGGCGTTCTCTGTGGTGCCGGGAACACCAGAATTGGGGAGACAATGAATGGGGACGAGTACTCTTTACAGATGAGAGCAGATTCAGTCTGAGTAGCGATTCTCATCGCATACTCATCTGGAGAGAGCGGGGAAGCCGCAATCATCCCTCGAACATCATTGAAAGGGACAGGTATGGAGGTCGCGGTGTTCTTGTTTGGGGAGGCATCATGCTTGGTATTCGTACAGACCTTCACATCTTCGACGCAGGTTCAGTCAACGGGACCCGTTATTGTAACGAGATTATTCTTCCATATGTGCGTCTTTTTAGAGGCGCTATGGGTCCGCAGTTCCTTTTCATGGACGACAATGCACCATGTCATCGCACAGTAGCTGCCGAACAGCTCTTAGAGAGTGAGGATACTAAACGTATGGATTGGCCGGCACGATCTCCGGATCTGAGTCCCATCGAGCATGTATGGGATTTTCTAGGCAGACTCTTGGCAGCTCGTACCTTACCACCAGCAACGATTCGGGAGCTTCGATTGGCGCTGCAAGACGAATGAGCAGCAATGCCTCAACAACTGATTGACACCCTCATTCTCAGCATGGGCAGACGCTGTGAAATCTGCCTAGCAGTCGGGGGAGATCATATCCCCTACTAAAGACCGGATGTTTCTTGCTGGACACCCATCACAGGGATGTTTCGGCCTTCAGTCGCAGTGCGCTCCATGCTACTTTTTCAATAAAGCTTCTTTTTATCCCTCTGATTTCTCTTTTAGTAAGTGTTGCTTACATTACACATGTCCTTACGTATTGGGGATCTTACGGTATTAAATGTGTTGATTTGGAAAGCTTTTTACAAAGTTATATTGAAAAAACCGTCTCGTCCTTAATTTTTGCATACCAGTGTAATTTGAAAAGTAAATACAGGACTTAGATACGTATATTTTAAAATAGTGACTTAAAAATACATAATCTTTCATAGCTCTGTGTGATGGGTGAGTGTTTGAAATTTCAAGATATTTTCTGCATTCTTCAAACAGTTATTTAATCTTTAATTAGTAAAAGGGAAAAATTCACAAGGCCGCCGAAGGTAAATGTGAGCCCGTTTGTCAGTTTGGTCTCCGGATCCCCCCCCCCTCTATAAAGTTTTCAAAACTTATACTACTACCATTCAGAGCGGGGTCCTTCCAAGGACCGCCGCTCTCTTTCTGACAAAGCTGACATGGCCTCTCGTAGGCCCATAAAAGTGAACGTGTATTGGTTAAGAAAGCATCCTAATGCAACAATTAAAAATTAACCTATTGAGGTATAAGCACGATTCATAATTCAAGTTAAACATAAACCATTGATATTGCGCTGAATAAAATATTTAAGAAAAGAATTGAACAGAATTATTTTTATATAAAAAAAAATGAAAAACAAAAAAATCCTCATAAGAATACTTATATCCCACATTTATCTCACTAGAGAGGGAGCGCAACTCATCTTTTTCAGTTCTGAACGAACATAACTTTATTTCCGAAATTAAGAGGGAAAATATTAACGTCCTTCATAACACACGGCACCATTGAATTTATCGGACGAAATCTCGCTTCGCTAGTAACCCCGAATAGGACGAAACTGAAACTTCCTAATTTCGTCAGACAAGCGGCACATATGAGTTGACGGAACTTTTGGGATGCATGCGCGAAAATAGGGTTTTTATGTAAGTTCTACGCATTAACAGATTTGAAGCCGTAATTATTATAGCAATGTGAATCCGAGCATACTTACGGTTTTACGTTACTTCGGTAGTTTATTGCAGCTCTTTTGTTTGATATTTTTTGACTTCAGTTTAAGAGTCGTCATCAAATACCGGAATTGAAAAAGTGAAGAAATTTTCGTATTCGTTTTTCGGTAAAATTGTTTGTGAAATAATGACATTGATGAGATAATTGATTTACCTAATAATATGGATTTTGGATTGAATCTGCTGAAGAAAAATTGATTGCAATTCTAAAATCAATATTAAAATATGTGTGTATCGTTAAAAACAATAGTTTAAAATGTATTATATATTTTAATTAACCAAATAACGATTCTATTAATGCAAATTCACAGTTTACGTCAAATTTTTGCCGAATATGGCAGAGAGGTCCTTTGATGCTCAAGAATTCAAATTGGGCAGTTTTCGATCGCAATCGGAACCCCCCTCCCCCTCCCACCGGGGGTTTCCTTTTACGAATCCACAGTTTTCGTCGAATCTTTGCCAAATTTGGCACAGTGGTTCTTTGATGCTTAGGAATTTTCATGAGGAGTTTTTCACCTACCTATGAGGGAGGAGGTGAGGTGCGAAAACATCCCACGGAGGTTTTCCTTATGCAAATCCAGTTTATGTCGGATTTTTGCAAAATTTTGCATATAGGTTCCTTGATACTCAAGAATTCACATATAGGGAAGTTTTCGTTCGCAATTGGACCTCCCCCTCCCACCGGGGGTTTCCTTTTACGAATCCACAGTTTTCGTTGGATCTTTGCCAAATTTTGGATCAGCGATTCTTTGATGCTTTAGGAATTTTCACAGAGAGTTTTTCGCTTACCGATGAGGGAGGGAGGGGGGTGAAAACACCCCACGGAGGTTTTCCTTATGCAAATCCAGTTTACGTCGGATTTTAGCAAAGCTTTTGCAGGCAGGTCCTTTGATGCTCAAGAATTCACTTAGGATAGTTTTCGTTCGCAATGTGGACCACCCTTCCTCCCACAGGGGATTTCTTCATACAAATCCACAGTTTTCGTCGGATCTTTCTCAAATTTGACACAGCGGTTCTTTGATGGTCAGGAATTGTCACAGGGGTTTTCGCCTACCTATGAGGAAAGGGGGGAGGGTGCGAATACATCCCACGAAGGGTTTTCCTTATGAATATCCAGTTTTCGTCGGATTTTTTTCCAAACATGGCGCAGTGGTCCTTTGATGCTCAGGAATTCTCATAAGTTTTTTAAAAAAATCAAAATGGGATGGGGACCACCTTGATGGGTTTCGCCAGAAAATCCAGAATGATTACAAAAAAATCCAATGATGTCTAAATTTAAATTTTAAGTCATAAAATTGTGCTTTATACACATTGACGGGAAATATTTGTGCTATTTTTTTCCTTCTTTTTTAAACCTGATTGTTAAATACGTGTCACTCGACAAAATTTTTATTTTCGAGGTAGACCGTGCAACGTCGGGTAATGCAGCTAGTGACATATAAATTTAAGGTATATTTCATATTTCTTTGTGCTTAATGGGTATATGCTGTGATAGTTTTCAAAATTTACAGCTGCATTCTTTTAAGATTTATTATTAGTATTTTACTTAATGTTACTCAACTAGAAAGTAAAAAGTTAAAGCAAAAGCTATTAAGTGACTAAAACCAAACTATTTAAGACATTAATACGAAATATAGTTCAAAGTACATTCAAATTATTAAGACTGCTCAAATTGAAAGATTTAAACAAAATATTGAATTGAATATTTAAAACTTTTTTCGTTGCGAAGCACTTTTGTCATACATTGAGCTATGTCATTTGCACGCCGTCCTCCCCCCCCCCCTCAAGGAAAGTTCTGAATTAGAGAAATAATTGTATCTTACTAATATTATATATGCGAAAGTTTGTCTGTATGGATGTATGGATGTATGGATGTATGGATGGATGTTTGTTACTCTTTCACGCAAAAACTACTGAACGGATTTTGATGAAACTTTACAATAATATAGCTTATGCATCAGAATAACACATAGGGTAGTTTTCGTCCCATTATGGGGGGCAAAACCCCCTTAGGGGGGCAATAAAACACAATTTTTGTATAAATTCTCTAATATTGGGATGAAAAAATACTTGCACATATTTACATTATATGTCCATCGAAAGCTCTGATTTTTCTGCTGAAGATGGCACCTGTTTGAAATTTCTAAGTAGAATAAAAAACGAGTTATGATCTTTTTAGATCCATGTTCGAAGGCTTTCCTCAACTCAATACAGTATTTAGTGTATCATCTCAACTCCCTGTCGATAGCGACAATTGTTGTATTGTTGACTTTCTTTGCTTTTCGTGATTGTTCAAGGCTTTTCTCAAGTCAAATCTTGAAGTAAGATTTTTGCACAAAATTGGCAAATAATACATGATTTGGCTGATGATTTTCCATTTAAACGGAACTTTAATGAAATTAATGGTTTTTATTATTATTTATGCTGATTGAACACTTACTCATTATCCAAACAACCAGCAGATCGCCAAAATTTTTGCAGAAAGATTTCCGTAGCTGATGCATTTGGCAGTTTTTTCAACGTTGCTGTTTTTGAAGCCGAAGACTACGTCATAATGTTTCTTCAATGCCAATCAAAGAATTTTCAAAAGACTTTTTTTACCGTGTTAAATAATCCAGCAACTAAATTAGGCAAATCCATAAACAGCACAAAAACTTCCATTAATTTTCCTTTTTGCACAATTTCAAACGATCACCAAATTTTATTACTTATTTTGGTAACATTTCGGATGAAACTGTTTAGCGCCATTTTATGGTGACCAAAAATATCTCAGCATCTGGCGGCGATATCTCTGTAACGAAAATTAATATCATATCGTTTTACAAAGTATGGAAAGAATGGGGGAGCATCATCGAAGGTACCCCGAAACGACTTTCGCAAATTCGGTAAAATCGCACCAAGAGCCACAATGATTAAAATTTCCCGAAATAACTAAAGCAAGTATAAGGGGATTACGAGCGCAGCTACTTTTTTTTAATCACTTCGTACTTCATTACCATACAGAGAAGGTTTTAGACTCCATGTTAAAAAAAAGTATCAACAGATTAATCTTTTTAAACATGAGAAGATTAATTTCATGTTTTTTAAATTTGTATATGCTTAAATATAGTGCTTTCGTTTCTAAATCAATACTACTTTGTTCTTTATACTTATTGCTATTTTAGTTTTATGGGTAAGGAAGAAACTCGACTTTTAATCACGCCAAAAAGACGTGTTTTAATTCTTTCACTTAAAGCAGAAAACAAAAGCAAGTAACGATTTTTTCTAATAATTATTACTGACCCAGGCAACGCCGGGTATTTTTGCTAGTTTATCATATTTGGAAATGTTTTTCTTTGTTGTTTTTAGATATAATATGCTCTGAACTATAATCTTTGCACCCCCCTCCCCAAGAATATATCAATATATCGAAAATATCGATATTTGGAGAGCGATATATCGCGGTATTAAAATTCTGATATCGCCCAGTCCTTTGCTATCATAACTCAGAAATAGTTAGCCGTAGAAAAGTGAAATTATGTTGATTTTTTACCACCATGCAGGACTGGTGTTATGTGTGGACTCCGTTTTTTGGTTGCAATTGGATGTTTGAAAAGGGTTCTTTTTGTTTTTCGTGCTATTTGAATGTTAATTTCAAATATTTTTCTTCAAGGCACCACTCAACCCATCCCGATTTTCTTTCTTCCAATGGCACCTCGCCTATCGGAAACACACGAATTGTAAATGATGGAATGTAGTAAACCTTTTCCCAATGATGATATCCTTTTCTTTGAGAGTTATCAAAAATATTGTTAAAATGTCATATATTGCAAAACTTGCTTTGCTTTTCTGAATGTTTAACGAGAAAGAAATTTCAAGTGTTATCGATTCTTGAAATCAAGTATTGTTACTAGTGGACTGTTCAAATCAGCAACTACGCTTAACTGGCGCTTTGTTAAAAATATTTAATGGGAAAACTGCCATTGAAGTTGAAAAAAATAATTAATTGTCAAACTAAACTTAAAAAAAAAAAAAAAAAGCATGAAAATAAAAATATTGAGTGACCCAAAATTGATTTGTATCAAGCTATTGAAAGTTATAGCTTTGAAAGAAATCATAAATATTATCATTTCTGGCTTCAAAGAAATTCTGTTTACTAAATGGAGTTTTTTCAATACTGAATTAAAAAAATTTTCTTAACTTTATCATTCAGATTATCTTTTTTTCATACAAATATTTCGCAGAAGTCAAGGCAAAAGATCTGAATTATTTTTTATTTTTTCATTAAATTATTTTCAAATATGAAGTCAGTGCACATTTCAATGTCTAGCTCTTTAAACATAAAATTTTGTTTCTAACGATGAACAAGACGAAGTTATAACTATTTTAGAAGCCATAAAACAAGTAACAACACAAAGAACTTTCGATGCGTCAAAACATTTCTACTGTTGTGAGAAGGTAAAGGAATTCAACTTTTTCTTCTTTCCTTCTTTTTTTTTACATTTTCGTCATATATTGTATTTGAGCTTTACTGCACACTAATGGTACCCGCACGGCTTTGCCCGTAGTAGAAACTTAAAAGGTCATTTGGTTCACCTGTATATTTACAAATAATGGATGATGAATTTCTCGGTAATTTGCTATGTTAATTTGTTCACCCATGGTCGCATATGGTAGTTTGCTCGTCCACGTTATGGTAATTTGTCCGTCCATGTTTGGTTATTTGCTCGGTGAAATGTTCTTAAAATTGGAATAGAAAAAGAACAAAATCGAATTTTCAAAAAATCGCCTCAAGGTGCACACTTTCATGCTAGAAACTAATTTTGTACCAAATTTCAAGAAAATCGGCCGAACGGTCTGCGCTTTTTTGCGTGCACAGAGATCCAGACAGAGAGACTTTCAGCTTTGTTATAAGGAGATAAACTTGCTTATTTGGTTTCCGCTTAAAATAAAGCACGAAAAAAAGTACATTTCCAACATTTCCTTGTTGCTATTATAGAATCCAAAATGCGTTTCTCCAAATATCTCAAAAGCTCATTTCTGCAGAAACTGCCCTTTACCTTCCCACGGTACCCGCAGTTAAATCAGGTTCTATCTTTCAAGAGATCTTTCTTAAAATTATTTCCGAGCAAATGCCCAAGCAGACTACGATGGAAGAAATGAAATGTTATACACCTTTATCCAAGCATGAATTACTCGGTGTCCATTCCTCACTCTTTTACAATCCCCAGAAAAAACTCTCTTTCTCGTAGGTCAATGACTCTATCTGCGGATCGTGTGGGCGTGAGGGGCGGTAACAGCAGTAATGGATTATCTCTACCTCCAGCATCATGGAAAATCACTCCCCCAAGTGAATAATTTCCTATTTTGTATTTGTGTTCGGGGCTGAACTGTTATCGAGGGGAATTTCTTGAGCCATATGAAAATTACGCCCACTAACAAACGACGAGGGGAAACGTAGGCGTAAAATAATACATATTGCTATTCGCAACTGCAGAGCTCGAATACGCTACCTTGCGGGGATTAACAATGCTACCGAAAAAGGTAAAACATTCCGTTCCACGTGTTTTCTCTGAGGTAAATTACAGGCTTCAGACAGTTTGTGGTGTAATGTAATTTCAGAGGAATAGAAGAGAAAGCTTCCTACAAACACGATGAAAAATTACTGAAATTCACTAAGCGTCAAAGCAAGTTATAAGAAACGGCATTTGTTTGTTTTACCTTTTTCAACCGCCATTAGACAGTGGCTGCAGCGCCCCCTATAGTTAATTGGAGTTGCGAATGGTAAGGTAAATGGCAGTATCTGCAGGAATGAGTTTTCGTGAAATTGGAAGAAACCCTTTTTAGATTCCATACGATCGAAAGGGAAATCTTGGTAGTGTTGACGCTTTTATCGTGCTTTATTTTTAACGGAAACCAAATAAGCAACCTTGTGCATCTCTTCTCTTCTCTATCTCTACTAATAATAAAGCTGAAAGTTTGGATGTCTGTGACGCGCATAGCACCGTTCTGCCGATTTTCCTGAAATTTGGCATAAAATTAGTTTGCAGAATGGGGGTGTGCATTCGAAGCGATTTTTCAAAAATTCGATTTTGTTCTTTTTCTATTCCAATTTCAAGCTCACTGTTTACATAAATTTGATAATATGGGGAGAAATATTTCATTCACATTTTTAAGTTTTAGGTCATTTGAAAGCATGGAATTTTCCACATTAGAAGTTTGTTCGAAGTTTCTACGAGCATTAGGAGAGCTGTAGGAATCATTTAGAAAAAACCTCAGCATCCAAGGCTTATCTTCAGCAAGCCAAACGATTCTAAGTGAGTAAGCTCGAGAATAAAATCAAAAATTAAAGATAAATGGAAATTATTTTCGAAGCGGAAATTAAATTTGTATGTTACCATGGTTACGTCTTTTACTCTCTCTTTGATTTTTTTCGTTACCTTTTTTTCCTAACATTTTTAAAAACGTGCTTATATTGGCGATTAACCTTCCTTTATTCCCAAATCCAACGAACTATAGGGGGCACTGAAGTCACTGTCTAATGGCGGACTTAAAAACTAAAACAAACGCACATGGTAACGAAGAAAATGCTAAAAGTGTTGTGATTTTTGTTCGTACTTATGATTTTTTCGCTTTATTCTTTTTTAATTAATTTTCAAAGTCTTGTGGATATTCTGGCCCACGTAGAAAGAAATGAGAATTCAAGAAGCATTACTAAACGTCACAGATTAATGCAAACTACGTAGTTCGTAGTTCTAAGCAGCTATTTCCACGATGTTGAATTCGATATTTATCAATTCTTGATAAAACTAAATAATAATTTTGGACTGACAAGAATAACAATTAATGATAGAAAATTCAATATGACATTACAAATTGTTATCGAAAGAAGATGATACTTTTTTGCCTTGCTTGGCTAGCGCTTATAGTTTTCCATTTGTAGCTGAGTTATTTCTCTCGAATTCCCGAATCGGTTAATTTAAAAATTTTCTGTTTCGATTTTTCTAATTTCTGAGTTACGATTTAATTGTGTCATGTTATGCAAATCATTAACAAAATTCTCACGGATATATGGTGGTAGTTTTCTTTTCAGTTGATTGACCATTATTTCTTTTCATTTATCGAATTCCGTAATCTTACTACCATTTTATTCCACTCATGATAAAAATTAAAAATGGTTTAACTAAAAACGCGAAATCTCGCCAAGGCTACTTTGCTCGCACTATACTAAAACTATAACTCTAAACAAATTTGGCGAAACCTTTCAGCTGAGAATAAAAGGAATAAAGTAAATTCTTTCTCGGTTATTCATTTTGTTCTACGATAATAAATTCAAGAAAATATTTTGCATACTGTCCATTCCAACTAAATGCTGCTGTAAAACATGGTAAGTTTAATTAATTTAAGATTAAAAAAATCCCCATATTTTTACAAATTCATACAAAACAATAAAAAATTTTTACCTTGTATAACGTTATCCAAGTTTGTTAATCCAGAATTTTCGCTTTCACCAATTATTAAGGAAATAATGAAAACTAACATTATTTTGAGAAACTCGAGAATACTACTAAGGGACGAATTAATTTCTGTAGCTGAAAGCAAACTAAGACACATCGATTGCGTTAATAAATACTCAGAACAAACTGCCTGTGTTTACGTCAACAGACACACGTGGAACGCAACGTGACAATGTTTTAGTTTCATTTGCAGTTTTGTAAATCACCGCAAGGTAGCGTATTCGAGCGCTGGAGTTCCGAATTGAAAAGGATTTGAATTAAAAAATTTTAACTGCTAAGAAAAAGTCGTCTGCTTTTATTTTCTTTATGGAATCATGTTCAGTAAATTCAAACAGATGCCGTAACCATAGACTAATAATAAGAGTAGACCGAGCTTTTTCATTCTTGCTGATGAAGAAAATTGGTTCATAGATGTATCACGTGACTAGTGGAAGGGCTTGGCGAAGACTTTGGTAGCATGGTTGCTAGCTGCGAGAGGGAAACCGACTGACTTCACGATGGCCCCGTCAACGCCCGCTGTTGCTAGGATATCCACCAGTCACATGTTTTCGTTTATGAGCAGCAAAAGGGTTGCCATAGCTCGGTCTATTCTTATTATTAGTCTATGGCCGTAACTTATAACTTGCTTTGACGCTTTGTGAATGACTAATTTTTCATCGTGTTTAATGGAAGCTTTCTTATCTATTCTTCTGAAATTACATTACACCATAAACTGTCTGAAACTTGTAATTTACCCCAAAGAAAACACGTGGAATGGAATGATTTACCATTTTCGGTAGTATTGTTAATCACTTCAAGGTAGCGTATTCGAGTTCTTGAGTTGCAAATTACAGCGTTCTTTCGATAGTATTTAATTTTGGAAAAATGTGTTATTTTGAGTTTTAAGCAAGGAAGAGAAACTTCTTTCCTCTTTTTAAAATTTCTAAAGCTTCTCCTGGTTCCTGTTAAGCTATATGCTAAGCTTTCAAACCTGCCGAATGTATGAAGAGATCTTGAAAAAATAAATAAATGAATAAATAAAACTAACGCATAGTGGACGTTAACTATCAGTATACCAGGCGAACCAACCAAATTACCTTTTAATATTTTACTACGGGCAAAGCTGTGCGGGTACCGCTAGTTGAAAATAAAGTACAACAGATGACAAAAATGCAAGGAAAAAAAAGTGAGAGAGAAAAAAATTTGCACTTGCTACCCTTTACCTTCCCAAAGCAGCATTAAAGGAAAATTTGTGATGAAAATTGCAAACATGTGTTTTGAAGTTTCTGCAATCTATTTACCTAAAATTTAGTGAAATGGGAAAACTTCCCTTTGTTGGAAAGAAACTCTGATTCATTATCAGTTTCGATAGGTAGATGGAACAAAAAGGCTTAACCATGGTCCCACTAGATGGCGCTGACGCTTTACGGGACTCGACTATTTATGACTTTTCTGTGTTAAACCGATGCAACTACCTGCTGCTGCTGACTGCTCTTGAAATTCCTCCCCCCCCCAAAAAAAAAGAAAAAAAATGAAACTTCATGTGTTGCTTATTCTGACCGCAAAAGGCACTGAATGGAATCCTGTGCATCCACCAATCACTGTCAACGACTCAAAGTTTGGTTATTTTTGATTGGACGTAGCCCATTTTGACTGCAAGAGGCACTGAACTCATCCTGTGAATTCATCAATCAATGGCAACGTAATGGAAAACAGGGATTCCCTGTTACGCCCTCTTTGTTGCCATGAGTTTCAGCGATTGTCACGGCCAATAAGCGTAAGGGAAATTTAGTGAGACCATGGCTGAATTTATCCGATGGTTTTTTTTTTCTGTGGGGGCATGTCAGACATAATAATGCTTATAGTACTAAATGTGCTACAGTCAATGAGTTGAAAGCAACCACCGAGGGGAAATGTGCGCAAAAACAATCGAAGTAATTAGAAACTTTTTCAATTTCACTGGTCAGCGTCATCAACTGTGCCTGCTAACCTCAATGGCCACAATTTAAACACTTTCGTTAGATCAGTAGTTTCTATTCTTCACTTTATATTTGAAACTTTCTTGTTTCTCAGTAATTGTGTGCATTCAAAGAGGGTATATATTTTATGGGGACACTCTGTATTTCATTGTATTGTACTCAAGTAAGCCCAAACACTTTAGCATGTTGTACTAAAATATAGTAAATTATTATGTCCCCTCTTTTGCTGTATCATGTCACATTTTTTACAGTATGTGAATCAACCCCTTTTAGAACTAGAACCGGATCAGATGTGTTTTTATTTTCTCCTTTGTGCACACTGTTTAGTCAATCTTACGGTACAGGATTGGACAAGTTGACTTCCGATCCGTTGAAACTTAAACGATTCCACTTGTTAAAATAGGGATGAAGAAAGCCGGTTTGTATTACTATAACGTCCATTGGAGTTGTACTCAATCTAAGAATTTCTCTTCTTTCAACCCAAAAATAAATGAACTCACCATAGGTCTAGCATCAAGTGACCATAGCCACACTATGCTGAAACTGTAATAAATGAGTAAATGAAAAAGTAATATAAAAAATATCAAAACACCATGTATGACATTTTCAGCAAATGCCTTGAACATTACCAGCGCGGTGGAAAAATGAACGTTTTATTCATTTACCTCTTTATCTTTTTTTTTTTTTTTTTGATGTTTCTAAAGATTTGCTTCGTTAATTGGAAGTTTCCATGCTTTACGTGAAACAACTACCCTGTTTCAAAATGATTTTGCACAGGAATATTTAAAACGGGGAAACTTTGCTTAATATACAATGAGTTCTGCCAAACTAATTACATTAGCTAGCTAAGAAGGGATCTTATGCAAGGCACTTAAACCCTGCCCTTTCTCTTTTCAAGGACTATCTGTTGGATTCATCAAACATGATAGGATTTCATTTCTTCAAGATCTTGTAATCGTGGTCTTGAAGAACTCGATATCTATGAATGAATTGCTAAAGTCAGCGTGCAACCATTGTACTCGTAAATCGAGTGGGTACATGTCGTTGACATTGATTTTGTCGAAGGCAAAAATGGAAAGCATAAATCTGTGTTACCTGTGGGCGGCGCTGTCACAAGCGCAGCATGGTGCCCGACCAATAAGCCCTACTGATTGCTGAATTGCAGAAAAGACGATTTTCTGTTGGAAGTTGAATGGAATTCATACCTTAAGTTAAAACTAAAGTTTACGCGTGTGACCGATGGTAGTCTAATATATTGCAGTTTTATTGCTATAACTAATGAGTTCATACTTTGATTCGTACTTCCTTGTACAAAGTAAAGGAAGTACTATCATATTCGCAAAAAAAAAAAAATTAACTCATATTTTCACTAAAATTTCTATTTCAAACATCCCTCAATCCCTTCAATTTTGACCAATTTTTCGGCACCCCGTACCGTCGTACGCATATTTTGGCTGTTATGCGTATAAACGCATAAACAGCAGAAATATGAGTTTTAACCATGTCCATAGGCGCCCATATGCAAAACTTAAAAGGGGGGGGGCTCAGATATTTTCTCCATAGAAACCGATTTCAGTACAAATTAGAGAGTTATTAAAGTTTGACATTTTTAATAAATTATTCATTAATGGTTGGAGAAGAAATGTTTTTACATTTTTGCAAAGAAAAAAGTACTGAAAGCAAGGAAGTTCTAATTTCTAAGGGGGGGGGGGCTTAAGTCCCCACTTGCCCCCCTATATGGGCGCCCTTGACCATGTCCGAGTTCGTTTTAACGGGTTTCGTAGCGATGTCTGTACGTTCGTTTGTACGTATCTCGTATAGTTCAAAACCAGTTAGCTGTTAGAATGCTGATATATCTTAAATAGGATCTTTTTAGTGTCTTCTTATACACCTTCCTTTTCCGTAAAAGTCAGATTTGCTTATTAGTTAAGGTTCTGACATAGCTTTTCGTGGAAAACCAATATTAGTTTCGAGTCGTTTTCTGCATGATGAAGTAACTTCACAAATTGGTGACCGCTTAGCCTTATTACTAAGTTTGTTGTTGCCAAGTTGGCAATGTACCCACAAGTTAACGACAAATTTGGCGATAACGAGATTGGTTTGAGATGCTTAATCCAGTGTCCCATTGGCGATATTCCAATAGGATTAATTTCAATCATTATCTATATTTCCAATGTAGATGTCTGCTAACTATCACTCCTGCATCGGCTCACGACAAATTAAGGTCTGTAAGTATTAATGTTCTTCTGCTCACTCCAAAGCACTTTTACATCATTAATTTCGTTCTTAAAGAAAGCTCCTTATTCTCTCTTTTTTAATCGTAATCTCAGATTTCTCACGCTTGTATTCAATACAAGCAAGTCGTGTGGTCATGTAGTGGTCACATTCTTCTTCTTCTTTTTTTTTTTTTTTTTTTTTTTATGGAAAAAAGGGATAGGGAGGGGGGACAAGATGAATTCATTTAAATAAATTTTTGCCAGGGATTCTGAGGTGAAAAGATCAAATCTTATTGCTTTTGTAAATGTAGGTTTAACTTTTATTACGCAACATGAACATGATAAGTTAAAACAGTCGAACCTGAGATGGTGCTTTCAGTTACTGGAACAGAGATCGAGACCTCAGTTACAATATGATTATATTATGTGACAGGTTCATAATGAAACAAGGAGGAGATATATGTAATTCACAATTTCACCTGAACCAACAGCTTTCGTTATACGGTGGTCATCAGCGATCAGAACTGTCGTAAATATAAATAGAGCTAATTTCTGAAAATCACAAAAAGTAGAAACTTTAGAAGGATATTTTCCTTCGAGCGTTTGAAGTTTTCCGAACTCGTTTTTTATCGAGGGGGGGAGGGAGGTACAATGGGTATAGTACGAAAATATGCATGCAATATAACTATTTCTCGGAAAGTTTAAATTAAGTTATCTCCTAATACTAACGTCATACGAAAAACAAGGCTACCCATCACCACCCTCAAATATACTACGAAGCAGCTCCTCCACCCCCGAATGACAGCCTCCTCAAAATGAGATCGAAAACACTCTCAAATTAAAACACTCAAATTTCTAATAGACCCCCCCCCCACACACACTTCTCGTGGGCACCCGTGTGAAAAGCACTATTGAAGATGAAGATTTTTTTAATCTTGATTGGTTCGAAAAATTATGAGAGCGACATTTTTTTTGGTTACTTTTTGTGAGCATTTTGTTTATGTGCGCTTTTTGCTAGAAATGTTGTAAACACACCTATACTTCGCCAGTATCAGTAAAACGGTGAGTCACATTCGTACGAGCAGCGGTAGTGGGGTTTTGCATTCGGCCACTTGTGGGAGCTATTCTTTGCTTGGAGTAAAATTCCAACTCCGCTTTATTTTAAGAAGTGGCCCTCATTCTTCGCCTCCTGAAAAAGGTCACACATGCGAAAATATGCATCATTTATTCGCTGCTACGGGAATCTTCAGAATGTTTTTCATCATAGGCCACTATTTACTAGAGTAGTTCATAATTTACAAAACTTTTACGTTAAACATCCTTTTTTTTACTCCCCTTTTGTTTTACATTTCAAAATATAAGAAATTTTTAAGAGTCAATTTTTTTAAACTTGGACACTTTTGATAGTTGATGTCTTCGATTTTCGTAAAAATTTCAGGATGTGTTAGTGGTACTATGATAAGAAAAAGTGAAGTTTATTTTTTTTAAAAACTGATTTGTTTGCCCTTGAGTAGAGGTCAAAGTTTAAGAACGTGAGAAAAAAGAGCTGAATATATGATTGCTTTGCTTCAAAACCAATGGGTGTAGCAACCAATTTTTTTTATGTGGATACTACTTGATACTAGGTACATGCTAGCCGAAATATTTTGGTCGCTCATTCATGGCTTTGAGGGCAAAGGTCAATTGAAAATGCTATTTTTTAAACTTTTTTTGCCCTGTTTGGGCCCGGATATCTGCTAAAGCCGTGAGTAACCCTCGAAAATAAGTATATACCTAACTACTCACCACAGTATAGTACTAAGAAAAACATGAAATAGCATGGGTTACTCTTTGCTTTAGCAGTTAAAACGGTCTCAAAGTCGATGATTTTTTAAAAACAGCCAAGTTTAGACGTCAATAACTCTGATCGCGACGCATCAACAACTTTGGGACACAGCTGTAGTTATAGTACAAGTGGTCTATTTTAAGGTCCAGGTTAGAAACCCATGGCAACTAATAAACTTTTTTAGTTACACGGTCTCAAAGTTGAAAATTTGATCTATAATTTCAACTTTTTTTTTTTTTTTTCAATTACTCTATGACTGATGAGTTAGTAACTTCGAGAAACAGTTGTAATCATACCCTAAGTGATGTAGTTTTATCCTCAGGCAACAGTTTACGTACAGCACGTCAAGACAGCGTGATTTTAAATTTTGTTTCGTTATGGTTAACTGTCGTTTATAAGTATTTAAAAATAGTTCTTTATTTTTCTTGAAGCCCAATCTATGTAGTTGAAGAATTAAAAAAACATAAATGCCACTGTGAACCGTTGCTTTTTCCTTTGATTTTTTAACCTAGAAAAGCATATTTTTGCCCATTAAGGTCATGGTTAGCCTTATCAGCCCAGTGTCCTCACTAGGACACCGGGTGATGGGGTGGAGGATATGATCCTGTCTTGCCTACGCTAAACATATGTCTACGAACTGTGCTGAGTGACCAAAAATCATAAAATGCCAATTTATCAGTGTCTTAAATGTGACAATTGTACTTGCACCTTTCCGCTGAAGGAAATTTGATTTTTTTTACAAGTTTATTGAACGTGTCAAATGTGTTTTAATATGCTATCCTATTGGCAACAGAGAATGGTTTCTTTTCGGAGGTTTTTTTTTCAGAGTTGGAGACCAATGTTCCTAGTTTAGCCAATTTGCCTTTCTTTTTTAGAACAGTGTAGGAAAACGTAATTGAAAATTATATTTTTTCCATGGAAATATGTTATCTAATGAATGTGCAAAAGTTGGAGTAGTCAATCATAAATGAGGTCACGAACTTAGGATGGCCTTGTTTGGTGCACTAAGCATATTTTTTGTACTTCTCATATGCAACTTAGGGGTAAAGTAAAATATCAGACCTGAACAATAGCGGTCCACTAATACAGTGGTTTTTTTTCTGTTAAAAAAGAAAAAAAGTAAATCAACACGAAAATAGGTCTCAAACATTTTCTACCTTTATTCTTTGCCCACAATTTTCAGAAAATATTTTATTTGACTAACGAGAAAAAAATTATATTGATTATTTTTTGAAACTTGAATCAATTTTTGTCTACCTTACTTTCAATTGAACATATTTTGTTAAACTATATACAGTTTGTTACTAAACCACGTGTTAAGTCTCATTAAAACAGTACAACTATTTGAACACTAGTACTTGTAAACTACTTAAATGAAAAAATAGTTGGTTAACATAAAAAAAAGCAGTACCTTACCTTTACACAATATCTGGCCAACATTCTCTCTGCTAAAAATTTAAAAAAAGCTGGTTGTTGATAGATTTTGTTTTGAATGCTCCGCCTTTCAAAGCTTCGGTTCAGTGTTGTTTGTTTAAAATGGCTACATCAGCCACTACTATCCGGTTTTATAGGTTTTACATATAATTTAATGCTGCCATCTATAAAATAAAGTACGAAACTTTTAAAAAATTCAGAAATACATTTTGAAAAGGGAGAAAACTCAACACGTGCTATTAACTATATTGAACAAGTAAAAGTTCGAATTAAAAATATATTTTTTTGAAATTTTAAAAGTGTCATGGGTATGAAGCAGATTCTAAAACTACATCACTTGGAGTACAATTACAGCTGTGTCTGAAAGTCTTGTTTTCGTGGATTAGCTTAGTTGAAACTTGACACTTTATGTTAAAATTATCATTTTTGTGAGACCGTTTAATTAAGCAAGATGATTAGATCCCAAAGTTTTCTGGCCTGAGTCTAAAACTATATCACTTTGAATGTAATTACAGATGTTTTTCTAAGTTACTAACTCACCAATCATAGAGTAATTGAAAAAAAAAATGAAATTATAGCTCAAATTTTCAACTTTGAGGCCGTATAACTAAAAAAGTTTATTAGTTGCCATGGGTTTCTAACCTGGACCTTAAAATAGACCACTTGGACTATAACTACAGCTGTGTCCCAAAGTTGTTGATGCCTCGCGATCAGAGTTATTGAAGTCTAAACTTGGCTATTTTTAAAAAATCATCGACTTTGAGACCGTTTAACTGCTAAAGCAAAGAGTAACCCATGATATTTCATGTTTTTCTTAGTACTATACTGTGGTGAGTAGTTAGGTATATACTTATTTCCGAGGGTTACTCACGGCTTTAGCAGATATCCGGGCCCAAACAAGGCAAAAAAAGTAAAAAAAATAGCATTTTCAATTGACCTTTGCCCTCAAAGCCATGAATGAGCGACCAAAATATTTCGGCTAGCATGTACCTAGTATCAAGTAGTATCCACAAAAAAAATGGCTTGGTACACTCATTGGTTTTGAAGCAAAGGAATCATATATTAAGCTCTTTTTTCTCACGTCCTTAAACTTTGACCTCCACTGAATTGCCAACAAGTCAAATTTGAGAAGAAAGAAGCTACACTTTGTCTTATCACAATACTAGCAACATATTCTGAAAGTTTCAGGAAAATCGAAGGTGTCAACTATCAGGCTCCCATTCACTTTGTCCAGCTTTAAAAAAAATGACTCTTAAGTGCAAGAAATTCTGTAAAAAATAAGAAAAAAAAAAAGTAATTGGAAACTAAATAAATTTTGAGCTTTGAAAATCGCTAACTAGTTAAACGAGAAAAAGATGAGAAATTCTCAGAAATCTAGATTAAGATTCGTTTCGAGACGCATTTCTTGACCTTTTCTGACTCACTGGTCGGCAAAAGCTTTTTATAAAATTTCTCAGCTGAGTGAGATCACCGCCCCTCCCCCCCCCCCCAGTTTTTTTCTTTTTCTTTTTTTTTTTTTTTTGCTGGGAAAAAAAACTGACGACTCGCGTACCGTTAAAAGGAACTCAAAGTAGCACATGAATGATATTTTACATAGTTCTATTCATCTCTAAGGTGCCTCCAAACAGGGCTCGGTTTAGAAAGTTTGGGACTGTAAGCACAACAAATCTGTGGGGGCCCCCTTGACTTGCAGAACCAAAGAACGTGCTCAACAATCACACATCTTTTTGTCATTTCAGAGGCTATCATCCCCCAAGAAAAATGGCATAACATTAAAAAAAAACATACATCCCTCCCCTCCCCCCCAATCAGTGGAGAACTCTGCACCATTGATTTTTGCCCCATTGACATTTATAGGCTATAGTAAACCGAGAGTGTTATATATATATATATATATATATATATATATATATATATATATATATATATATATATATATATATATATATATATATATATATATATATATATATATATATATATATATATATATATATATATATATATATATATATATATTATATATATATATATATATATATATATATATATATATATGTATGAATGTATGTTTTGATAATGTCACTGTAATGTATGTTCACATAAATAAACAAAAATAAAATAAATGCTTTGTTTAAGAAGCAATAGTGAGTTCCATTCTAACATGGAGTGAGATCTGAGTTGTCTCATTCTACGCTAAATGTCACTTTAGATTTTTTTTTTACTCCATGGGAGAGAGTTATGATCTGAACTCATAAACCTTGTTAAAACAGAGCCAGCAATAAGAATTTAATTTTGAAACTTAAAAAACATTATAATGCTAAACAAATAAAAACATTCATATTGAAATTTTTTAAAAAAATTTTGGGGGCCAGCAAGCTAGGGGGCCCCAAAACCCGTGCTTCTCGGGCTTACACTTAAATCAGGCCCTGCCTCTAAAATCCACTGTGATGGGCTCCCAAACCTGTAAATCCGCCGTTGAGATTCCACATGGCATGCGTTGTTTTTTTCACGACAATGAAAAACTTAAGAATGACAACTATGGATAATTTAACTAACTTAAATTATCTTCTTATTTGCTATAGCTGCGCATATTTTATCAACGTCTGAATGTTTTCTTTGCTGCTCGTCATTGATTAATTATTATATTTGCCACACCGCAATTTTAGTTCCCAGATGATGGATTGGAAAATATTATAATAGTCCCCTTCTTAACAAGACAACTTGTGAAAACAATTCCTTTTCCCGAAGTCTATGTATGGATAACCTATTTTTATTGCCAAGGTTTCTTGTTTCGTCAAAGCAATTCGTCAAAGTAACACTTGGAGACTAACAAGGACCTGAGCATAACTGATGACCGTAAATAACGAAGAGTATGACATTTAGACCAATCACTTTCAATGTGTAATTAAGGCTTTCAGTAATAAAATTAGTTCAATCCATTTTTTAAAAAATGCAGAAGAGACACAAAACATTTCACGTTTTGCCCACTTAATTTTTTTCCAAGATATTGATTTTCATTTGAACAACCTTTGGTGTTCCACTTCATTTTTATTTCCTTTTCAAACTAAGAGTATCTAATCGTCTTATTATTTAGATAAAAAGAATTTGAATGGGGCTGGTTTTGTAACAAATTGACCTTTTTTCCCATTCAAGTTCCAATTAAATTCATGTGGTATATAAGTTTTGTGTCCTGCATTAACCTACAAAATAAAAAAAAAATGTGAGTGGATTAAGCACTTTATTACAAAATCGCTGTTGGTGTGACCTGTGTGTTTTTTCCGTGGCCGTTCAGTAGAAGCATGGATTGAGTTGGTTTTGACAAAAAAAAAAAAAAAAAAAAAAAAGGAAATGGTTTTTGACTTTCAAATCGCTTTATAGCGCGACGTTATCGATCAAGAAATAGTATCAAATTACAAAAAAAAAAAAAAAAAATTTGAAAATTCATGGATTGATCTGGTTTTGATACTAAACGCATCAAATGATCTGTTACTGAAATATATCTTTCGAAAAATGTTCACGTCAACTTACAATTAACCTTAACTTTCCAAATTCCGATAGAAATGAAAAATTTACTGTACTTTTTCTTTGTTAGGGTGTGCGTTAAGAGATGCAAGTAATAAATACTAAATATTTTTCATTATTATGGGGGGCCATTTAAATCCGATTGAAGGATATGTTACGTGAAACAGAAAAAGTATTTGGCTACTTATAATTGTCGATATTCTGCATATTGCCAGTGTCCAATTGTATTTTTAAGTAGCGCTTTCAAATATGAGCTATAAATAAAATAGAAACACGTACATTTTACAATAATTTGCGTTACATCAATTCTGAGCATCAATTCAAACATGATTCCTTTACAACAGTCATTTAAGGTAATTTTGAACCATGTGGGCAAACTTTAAACCACTACCTCTTTTTTGGTATATTTGGATTCAAGAGGTACTATAAAAAAGGCCCAATGCTACATTCTGCTGGTAAGATCACAATAACAATGTTTTACTTTTTAGTCCACTAGTTACAATCCGAAGTTACTCTTTAACGTTGATTTGAAATTGCCGAAATCTCTCGTTCTACTTTGTATAACTCTATGCAACATAACAATTTATAGATATTTTGTGGGTGCTATGAAACAAATGGAGGGTTGAGATATTTATTTTTCTGCTTCAAATTTACACATTATTTATTAGAGGAATTTTGTTACATCATATTTCTAATACTTTTTTTTCCTAGTTTACAAGAACTTTAAATGTTGTTGTCGTCTGCCAACTATTTAGCTTTACACCAACTAGTTCAGTTTTTTTTTTTTTTTTTTTGAAATTTAAAGGCGTAGGCCACACATACACGAAGCAGTTAGTGGCAACTGCCGCTTGATGTATAATAATATAATATAATAACCTGGTGACAGGCAACTTTTTGAAAAAGTTGCCGTTATCAAGCTAATTGACGTTTTTCGTTGTCTTCACACGAGGCAACTCAGTTGAATCAGCTTTTCTGCAAAAAGCCGAATTTATTCGAACAGCTGGTCCACAACGCTGTAAAAACTGAACTAAGTTAATTTCAATTAGTTAACCATTAACCGAGACACTTGGCAATGTCTCGATGAGTGTAATCAGCTAAAACATTGATTACAGATAGTTATAAAGTTGGTTGGACGATATGCATTTCATTTGCATTTACATAATTTGTAATCTGAAATTCACCGTCTCAAAATGATATCCCTCTTCAGGTGACGAGTTGTCAATTTTCGACTTCATATGAGATGAGGCAGTTTTCCTAATGTTGAATAATTTTTGTTCTAAGCGTTAAATTTACGTAATAAAGTGATACATCCAATTTGAATACATTTTTAAATAAGTGTTATGTTTGTATGATGAAAATAAACTCATAAAACAGAAAATTCCAGCAACATCCTCCTCAACTCAAAGAATAGTTGTATTATTTATTTATTCTGATCAATGATCTGAAAACGGAGGAGGAAAAAAAAGTGATGTTTTCAAAGTTAGAGTATTTGTTATGCTAATATTGTGGAGGACCACTATGCTCTGATACATTTTTTTTTAAACCTCTAGTCTACTAGGTTCTGTCATCATTTTTTACCCACCAGATTCGACCGTATTATTTTTGTCGTCTTTTCGTTTTTTAAAATTTAATCCTTAGTCCTTAGAATATCCTACTTATGAGTTGAAAGACGCGATATTTTACGAGCCATTTACGTCTAAACGACCATCATTAAGGATAAAAATGGCTCTCGTACATGAATTATGGGATACTTTAACAAACATTTTACTTCATTGTTGATGTCTGCAAACGATATTTCTCAGCCTTCGTGGTAAGTTTATAGTTGGACTATTTGTTTCAACCCTTTTAAACAACTGCTCCTTACAAGCGATAGAATGATTTGTAAACAACCGAACCTTTCTCTGGAAGCGGAAATATTCTGTCGCACTTACAGTTTCTATTGAGTGGAAAGTCGGGAGCAATATATTAAAATCTAATATTCAAATGATGCCTCCAAAACGAAACATCGTAGAAGATGGAAAAGAAACAATATTTTTTTCATTGGCAAGATACAAAAACCAGATTTCATATGAGACACAAAAATTGATAAATCGTCTTATATTTTTATAAATATGTTTGTCTCGGTTTTGTTTTCTTTCATTTTTTTTAAGATGACAACTGCATTTTGCACACTTTCTTTCCAGTTAATTAGACTGATCTAGCTGACACAAAATCAATTAGGGCTAAGAAACGCGAAAAGGGGAAATAAGACGAAGGCTCAACTATCAATTACCACTCTTGTGCGGCAGGATGTAGCTGTGACTGAGTTTGTTTAACAAAGTGAAAAGTAATTATTAAACAATCAAAAGTAAATCTGCTGTATTAAAATCCGATCATATCTACGTATGTATGTGTGTATGTCATTCTAACTCCTTGAGAACGGTAGCAATTTGAAGTTTAAACTGGGGGTCAAAAGATTCGAAATTTTACGAGGATCATGGATGTCCCACTTTTATTTTTGTTCGACTTTAATTAGCGGAGACATTAATTAAAACATCGGTTCTCTGGCTCGCTTTTCTTCTTGGCAGATTGCTAATATATTCTTTCTCTTAGCTTCTAACGAATATGAGTTTAGTATAGACGATGGGAACATGTATATTTCGAGCGAAAATGGATTAAGAAAAGCTGGTGGCTTGCCAGTAATGGTTGGTTCGAGCGAAAGTGGATTAAGTAAGGCGCGTTTTTTGAAGTGATGATCTTTTTCGTAGAAGAAATATAATTTAAGTAACGAAAACGTCAATTAAACTTCTTTCCCTAACTTTAGCTGCTTCAGGTGGCAAGGGAGCAAAGTCCCAAAGTGCAAATCAGTGCAGGTATTTTTTTCTTTTGAAGCTATCATAGTATTTTTTCACCAAATAAAGAAGTACCTCAAAACTCTGCAACATTCGCTAGTAATTTTCATTAGTTTTGTATCTTATCACTAGAGCCCGGACTATATGCAAAAATAAGTCATTAAAACTCACATGCAAATATGCACTAAAAACCTAAAATAAATGTTTAAAATATGCTCTTTTTTTTTTCGACTTACGTTTAGAAAAGTTATTACACCTGAATTAAATTTTTGACTACTCTATTTTTGCATTTTGTTAATAAAGTGCTTAATGTATATTGAAGCAATTACTTGCACTGGTACAGTATTTGTTTTTACAGCAATAAATCACCATATGTTCTTCAGGATTTTTACCCTCAACCTATGAGTGAAAATTCGAAAAACTATTCTCAAATTATCGTTATAGTTTTGCAGTTTAAAAAGCTCAGTCCATCAAACCCACTAAAAATCGCGTTCTGAACATATACTGTAATTTAGAATCAGTTGCAAACCTGTCATCTTACAAAAAAAAAAAAAAAAAAATTTCTTTAAAGTTAAATAAATAAATAAATAAATAAATAAATAATCGAAAACCAAGTGAAAAACTCTGTTGTAATACGTATTCATTTTACATTTTTGCCGTTTTTTATGCATTGATATGCATACTGAGTTCCCCTTCCTTTTCCTTCCAACCTAGATTTTTTTTTTAAACATTTTATTTGAAAGATGAGGTGTACAACTACCATTTCTAAAGTCCTCAAATTTTCATTGAAAACATCGAAAAATGGCCCATAGTTGGATCACTTTACGGTAGTCTGTCCTTTAAAATGTTTATAATTTCATTTGGTTTATTTCTTTTTAATTATTACAATAATACAAATGTATCTTCATACACCGTATCGCAGCTTCTTGTGCTTTCCTGGATATACATAGCATGGATGTCCATTTCCCACAAGAGCAAATAAGCAGCCCCCTTCCCCAAATACCACTAGTTCCCCCACATGAACAAGAGCCCCCCCCCCAAACACCCCTGAAAATACCGCCTTAAGAATTTCAATGGCGCAGTCTGAACCACCATGGTCCCTTCAATGAATGCTGATGATATGAATAACAACATTATTTGATTTTGCAACTGTACAATATCCAGGCCTGTCATTTTGAATTTCCGGGGGGGGGGGGAGTCAAAGGGTATATTCTCAATGCAAGTTATACCGAAAAACAACAAAACAACGTTTTTGCGGGTACGCCATAACTTCCATAATACTTAAACAAACTTCATAAGTAAGCCATCCTTTTAATAAAGACTGTTTCACTACTATCAGTGAAAAACAAACAAACAAGTGATATTTTGGCTATTGATTAAAAAATTACTTTAAAAACCTGATTTTTGAACTCCTTCTTGGAGCGCGAAAGTATCGCATGGGTCAGCCAGTTTATTCATTAGTTACGTTGTAGTATCTTCAATATCTGTCCGTTTGAGGAAGTCTTTTAGAGACGTGATCAATTGCTCAAGCGAGACATCTTAAGTAATGAATTTGGTGTTATGAGAATTATTTAACTTAAGAAATAGAGGAAGAGAGATGTATGGACACCGGGGGTTTGTTCAGGGGAGAAGATAGTTTCCATGGAAACTTGGTGACGTGGTAAACATTTCCTGAGTCATTTATTTAGAAAGCAAACCGCGTCACATCAGGATGTCAATGAAAAAAAGTAAACAGGATTTTAACAAGTATTTTGTACTGGCGTCAGAGTAAATGCTCGAAATTACAATATGACTAAACACTTGATTTCAAGCTTTTGATTTAAAATTGATGTTTAAATTTAATGCAAAAAACAAATATATTTTCAGTTTTTAATTGTATATGCGAATATTATATTAATGAGTATTTTTTCCAACTAATATTTTTAAAGAAATATATTATTGTTTTCATACATTTTTTATCTGTTGATACGTAATTTAAAAAATTGCGAGTTTCTGAAGCTTTCAGTCAAAATCTGTTGTTATTGTTAAATATAGTTTCAAAATAATCATTTTAATTGGGAAAAGCTTCAGAAAACAGTGCTAAAAAAGCTTGAATTGCCAGCAGCTATCTGGTGGAGTTCAAAGATAAAATAACAGACAGAGTCATACCTAATGAACTGACCAATAATTTCGAAGGTTTGAGAATATATTAAATGACAAAATAAATTCCGTTGTTTTAGAGAAAGTAACAGAAGAAAGTAACAGATTTGCATTTAAGGATTATCTCCAAAGTCTCAAACCTTTAGCAGTTGCATGTCGTGACACAGCTCAACCAAATAATTGTGTTATCAATAATATAGTTAGAAGATTTACAGACTGTTAGAATTGCAAAAAAAAAAAAAAAAAAAAAAGTCATAGACTCGTAGAGGAAGGAAATATACGAAATCGATACAAGCATACTTCTCCACAACTATTCTGATTCATGCTTTAGAGAAGAATCGCTTACAACGCATGAGGCAGAGAAGGACATAAACGTAGCAACCTGAATAGTTCTATTAATTATAAACTTCAAAACATAATCAGCTCTGTTATTATGCTTCAAAAGAAAAATAATGATGCAGTGGCTAGCACAAATAAATTCTCTGTTCAAGAATCAAGATAAGTAGACTATTTCAACGTATAATTATTTTGGTGTTTAAGTTTCACAAAGCGCTAAGATAAAAATGTTATGCAGATCCGTAGTATATGCAAGTTCATTTGCTTTCTGCAATTTTGGCATTGTACTAAGCAAAATTAGGTACTGGTTAGGTGCTGCTAAGGCTGCCAAGTTTATGACTATTTTTAAGTACTAAAGAGTTAAAAAATAAATGTCTTTTGGAATAAAAAGTTAATATTTTATTATTTTTTTGAATTTTTTTCCCTTCTTTCCAACTTTGAAAAGAAAAAACTCGTTTTAAGCATTTGAAACATGTTTTCAGTTTTATTTTAGCTCATTTTGAACGTGTTTTTTTTTAAATCTAACCCTGGTTGTTAATCCTACGGACATCCGTTTTAGACAGTTTTTCTGAAGCAAATTACTACGCCATTACAATGAAACAACGAATACAGAGACATTTAAACACGAAAGCAGAGACATTGGAGGAAATTCAGTACCTAAATAACGAATGCAACTGAAATCTGTTTTCATAGTTTTCATATTTCTAAATTTAAAAAAGTGTAGGAATACAAAAGTTACATAATTATTTTCAAATTGCGTGAAAGACATTCCATGCTCTCCCCTTCAATATCTTACGGGGGAATATGTGTCTTATTTTATTATTAAGAATGAGTATTTTAATTTTTCGTTTTTCTGATATATGTATTAAAAACATTACTTCAAAGCCGCCAAACAAAAATCTGCTTCAACAATCAAAAAGCGTCAACTGCCATTCAGAACCAAAAAAAAAAAAAAAATAATTTGAATTTTGACATCTTGAATTCAAATTATGTTTTTCGCAATCACGAGTGTGTGTATGTAGGCGTGTGTGTTTGTGTGTGGGGGTATGTGTGTTTGTGTGTAGGGGGTATGTGTATGTGTGTGTACGCATATGTGTTTGTGTCTCTGTGCAGGCATGAATGTGTGGGTAAGTTGTGTGTATGTGTGTGTATGTGTAGGTGTCTGTATGTATGCGTGTGTAGGTGTATGTGTGTGTATGTGTTTGTGTGTGTGTGTAGTTGTGTATGTATGCGCGTGTGTGTAGGACATGGATGCAACCTGGAGACGGCTTTCGCTATAGGAGCAGCATCGTGAGTAGCAGGTCGACGGTGATGGTGCGGAGGGTGGCGGTGGGAAAATAAAATGATCGCACATCAAAACAGTCAAGTGAGAACAATAAGCAATCGTGATTGCTCAAAAAAAAAAAAAAAAAAAAAAAAAAAAAAAAAAAAAAAAAAAAAACAATAACAAAAGGCAAAGCGTGAGGAAAGTGTATCAATCTCTAATATCGTGACCTTGATCATGGATTGAAAATCCGGTCGGAAGCCTGGAACTATAAACACCGCATCTTCCGGTTATCTAAAGAAAGGTACATTAAGCAGAAAATCAGTTTTATTTTAGCTTTTTTTCTTTCGGTTTTTTTAACTCTTAGTGTACCAGGAATCTGGGCCAGCTTGTTGCTAACTCGTTGAATGTTTGTTTCCCACGTGGCTATTCTTCAGTTGGGGCACATATAGCGTGGAGAAATCGCGCTTACTGAAAGTAGGACTCGAAAAGAGACAATACAAACATAATTTGTTGTGCCCAACCATTAATTGTGCTCAACTTACAAACAGTCAAATGCAGTATATTTATTGCGATGTGACCCTTCCCCAGATCAATGGCACACTCCCCCCCCCCTAAAAAATACTGCGAAGATCCCATTAAGAACAAGAGTACCCTAAAAGTGAAAAATATGCCTACCCCCCCCCCCCTAAACATTTGAATGGCGTAGAATGCGCCCTGACTCCTCATTCCTTGGAAGGAGCACCACTGTTTCTTATTCATTTTAGCTATTTAGGAAAAAGTGGGGTAGGGGAATGTGGGGCGAAGTGAAATAGCGGGGCAAAGTGAAATAGTGAAATATTTACTCCGCTTTTAGTGCCACTTACCTAGTAATATTTTAACTGTGTAGTAACATTGGTAGTCTGTTCCAGTCAAGAAAAAATTACCTCTGAAAACCAAAGACCAATACAAGAAATTTTCAAAAATTGAGACTCAAATTGTGATATTTTGTTGTAAGTAAAAAATTATTTCGATATTATCAAATGATAAAGCTCTTGTTATCAACATTTCAAATATTAGTTGGGACCTTCTAATATTTGGTGCAGTATTTATTCAGTTAATATTTAGCTTGCAATTAGTCAAGTGCATGTGAGGTAAAGTGGATGGAACAAAGTGAAATAGTTCATTTCGTGTACTCATTCAATTCTTTTCTAAATCACTTACGCATTTATTTATTAACTAATTTATTTGCATTCCCTTATTTAGTGATTCATTTATTAATTCATTCTTTCACTTATCCTCTTATTCATTCACTATTAAATTCACTCATTTATTTTTCCTCGTGTATTAACTAATTAGTTAATTTATTTTTTAGTTTATTGTTCCATTATCTTTTCGTTTACAAAATTATCCTTTTATTTGCTCACTATTTTGTTCAAAAATATTTTTCACAATCGAATAGAAAACATTTCATTCTAAATATATTTCATATTTTACTGCCAAAAATAATGTTTCAATGCAAGTTTTGTTATAAAATACAATGTTCTTTTCTTATATATTGTAATTTTCAAAACAAATTTTCAATTTGTTCATTTTGAAACGCAAAGTCATCTTAACTATTTCACTTTGCCCCCCCCAACCCCATTCCCCTATTAGATAAGTTGAAAGATTTTCCATTGAGCATTATATTCTACAAGTGAAGTTATAATTGTCACCATAAGAACCAGAGAAATACACTACTAATTTTCAAAGGTGTGAAAATACACCTTGATATGTTTTGGCGGAGAGAAATTTATTTTGAAGGAGAAAAATATATACAGATTGCAAACCACAACAATAAACTGCTTCATTTAAAAGAAATCTAACTTTCTATAAGGTTGAAAAGCAAGATGGCAGAGGACGAAGAGATGTGTGCTGTTTTGATTTTTACATTTAAAATACTTGAAAAGTTATATTTAAAAAAAATATGTGCATCAAAATGTTATGCGTTTAAATTTCTGAATGAGTACTTAATGAATATTCTTTACTCGAACATAACGTTCGTTAACATCGAACAGTAAAGAATATTCATTCATTCAAAGTTTCTTCACCCTTCTCATTTTCTGGATTACATAACTGTAATATAATATGCAGCATTTCTTTCAAACGGGCAAACGGAAGTGCATTTACTAATTAAGAAACACCGTCTATTTTTTTTTTATTAATGCTCTTTAAACCAACATTAATCTAAGAAATCCGTTATTCTACGAAACTACCGTTTCCGTATTTAAAAAAAACTATCCATTATCTACGGATCAGAGACAGAAACTCGATCCTACTTTTGGAGAAGAATGGAGGTTTCAGTAAAAGGGTTACAAGACGCAGTAAAAGGTCCGCAGTAGGTTTTTCATTAACCGCGAGAAACGAGAGAAAAATTTAAAAGGAAAAAACCCCGACATATGCTCGTTTTAAGTGATTAATTAGTGTTAGCTAAAAATGTGCTGAGCTTAGTGAGTTCTGAAAGCGTTTCTTCCTTAATTGAAGGGTCATAATTTAGTGTTGAAACGACTTTTATTACTGAATTACGCATTCTTATAAGGAGTGCTTTTGAAAAAAAATGATAAATTAATTATCTGATGTAATTGATATAATCTGATGTTTAACTGTAATTAGCTTCTTCTTTGATTTTATGCCGTGTTTGCGTTTGCATGCAATTACATAGAAAAGCAGAGATATCATGAAGTTTTTTTTGAAGTGATAACTTCTTATGGGAGGGTAAACCGTTTTGTGACATAAAGCGCATAGCGGCGCAACTCTCTTCTGGCATTCCTTTCGTTCGCACATACGACAGAAACGCGCATGGTCGGGGAAATTTTGTTTCTTGACTCTTCGGGTCAGCTTTAAGCGTTAAGTGATAGTAGAAAAAGTAATGAAACTAACAGAAGATGGATGATCTTCACAACATAACGCAATCTCCTAATGAAAGGTGAGTTTAATTATACAATATAATACCAATAACATTGTAAACATAATATATTCAAAACATCATTTAATCCTTAAATTTATTTTCAAAACAAAAACAATTTTGCGATTAGTTATACTAAAATTATCTCGCTTCATTTAGGGTTTTGAACTGTGATAAGATGTACATATTTTAAAGGAACTTCATCCCCGCAGACTCCGCAAGGCGGGGGTTGGGGACGGCCGAGAAAACAAAAATAATAAATAAACATTTAATTTGTTCATCACTGAGTAAAATCTAAAATGTTTCCTAAGTTTGAGTGTTTTTTCTGATAAACGGAATATTTAGAAACGACGCGTTATTTAATCTGTTGTTTTTGTGCCGACATCAAAACTTATGTTTTAAAGTAGTCTGAATGGTGATCAAAGAACGAAATTATTTTTCATTTGGAGCAATTTTGAAGTCTGTTCTATTTTTCTTTTAGATAACATACAATGCAAAAAATTTGTTGCTTATTATAGCTACCATAAGCCAATTGTTACTTTCATAGGATTAAATAATGATAATAATTTAATCCTATGAAAGTTATCACTTCTACCGAGCGTCCCGTAACGAACATTTTTTTTTCCTCTCTTTTTCGAGATGTGAAAATACTCGATGGCACTTTTTATTGGTGTGAAATTCAGTTAAATAACTAAAGGAACCTACCGACAGATTATAATTTTATTTTATAAAAATGAAACAACGCCGAACATTTTAAAAACAAAGTATGGTGGTGGAAAGTGGTCATAAATAAAGTAAAGAGCAAAATTGGTTTAAGTAGAATGGGTGTTTCTTGAATCATTAAAACTTTCTCATAGTACAACAGGATGTTGGACCTTGGGACAGTTGGAACTGTTACTTTAAATGGCTGGCAATATTTTATTTTCAAACTATCTGAATTTTAAAAAATATATTGCATAGAAATATGCTGGGGTATTTTAATGTGACTTTTAGATTTTTAATTTGATTCAAATAATTGACGTTAAAAATTAAATATGAAAAGAGTGTCCCAAGGTACAACACTCCCCTATATTAAGTTTACTAACCATTTACTGTTTTTAAGGTAAACTGAATGAAATACAACTGAGTTTAAATTTGATGTAGCATATCGATTGAATTAAAGCAAGTTGGAATCCTCTAATGTTTGAAAAAAAAAAAAAATACAGAATTTTTTTCTGCAACTACAGCTTTTAATTTATTCTAGTAGAATAATTTATGCCACCCCCTTCCCTTTTCAAATAAAATCATCTGTTAAATATTAGTAAAAAGTTGAAACTTAGAACTAGAGGTATTTCGCATAACTTAAATAAATAGATAAAGATTGATAGTTTTTTCCCTTTTGTTTTTTAATTGAGCAATATTTTTCGGAACTCTATTTGAGTGTAATATTTTCTTATTACGTAATTTGGGTAGAGACATCATTCAGACGCTACCTTAATATATTGTCGCCTCAGAGCAACAGTAAAATATCTTAGTGTTATTTCTGGAATTAGATATCTTAATGTTGCTCTGAGTCGACGATATTCCTAAAGAAACAAAACATTGTAAATTATCACATTTTTCCTGATGACATTGATGAAATCCAGGAGTGAAATATGATTAAAATTCTTGGTGAAACAACTTTTGACCATTTGTTAATCATCAAAAATTTGTTTAAATAAACTTAATTTCTTCAAAAGAACTAGGTGTGTTGATCAGTTAAAAAATTTATGATGGTTTTAGATCATTTTTTAAAACTATGACCACTTTACCCCACCCCAGGTCATTAACACACATGAAAACGAAAACGCCATTAAGCTATTTAAATCAATTTTTTTCTTTCGAACATTTAGTGCAGCGGGTTCTTTATTAATGTAATGTAAAATGACAAAAAATTGAAATAATTTGTAAAGAAATTCCTATATTTATTATATACCTAAGTTGAAAAACTCGTATTGTATGACTTCTTTACCCCACCAGACCCTACTGATGATGCCTTTTGAACTAAAGCTAACAAACTAGAATACGAAGGAAATATTTTAAACTTACTAACTCTCACACTTAAAGAAACCTAACTTGGTAAGACATAAAATATTCAACAACTCAAAATTGCATTTTTTAAGGCTCGGATCGTTTGACTAAAAGCAACCATTTGTATCCATCGAATCTGGACCTTTCCAAAATGAGTAAAAAAATTCAATAAATAAATAAATAAATAAATAAATAAATAAATAAATAAATAAATATATATATATATATATATATATATATATATATATATATATATATATATATATATATATATATATATATATATATATATATATATATATATATATATATATATATATATATATATATATATATATATATATATATATTCCTGTTCGTTTTCGTGAGAACTCGAATCAAGCATGAATTTCATTTCTAAATAACATTGCAAAAACAAAGTCTTGAGTAAAAAAAAAAGCTTACTTTTGTGAGCAGACGTTTTTAGCTGCTTTTCCCAAAATATTTTCTCCTTCCGCTTATTAATGACTATTTCAACAAGTTGAGCAATTTGGGGCAAAGTACTAAAGTTAAATAACTTACAATTTTCAAGTTGAACAAGTTAGAAATTTGTTTTTTAAATTACAGTACATTTAGAAATAACAATGTATTTTGAAAAAACTTTGGGATTGATTTCTTTTCCTTTCTGTTTTTAGCAGTAAGTTTGTAGTTTGTTCCTTCCAAAAAAAAAAAAAAAAAATCAAAAAATCATCTTTTTGGCCCATAAATAGTGAGAATTAAAATATTTTTCCAATAAAATATTTTCTGTATTAAAAATATTTTTCTGCAGATGAATGAATGAATAAATGTAGGAATGAGTAAAAGAATGAATAGTGAAACAACAAACGAATAAATAAATTAGTTAATGAGTAAATAAAGCAGTGAATGAATGAAAATGAATTGATTAATCAATGAATATGTAAATGGTTCAATAAATAAACAAACACATAAATTCATGAAATAAACTATTTTTCTTTGTCCCATTCACTTTCCCCGCATGCACTTGGCGAATAGCATTAAACGTTTAAAATCAAAACATGCCAAGTATTAAATAAATAATAACTTCACTGAACATCAATAGATCTCAATTAATGTTTGAAATGATAATAACAAGAACTGGATCATTTTATATCATTTTTTTCTATCACAAAATATTACAGTGCAAGTATTAAATTTTGAAAAAGACTTGTAGCACCTTTGTCTATCGAGTTATCTGTTTCTTAGATGGAATCAACTGCATGTTTCATAACGTTGTTAAAATATTTCCAGGTAAGTGGTGCTACAAACTATGTAAAATAGTTTCCCTATAGCTCGCTAATACCCTTCCCACTTTGAGGTCTATGGGAGAAGGACTTTCGTTCGGAACCTTTGCATCTGCATAGATATTAAGCAGCATTTAAACGGCTAACATAAAACTTGAAGAAAACGTGCCACTACATTAGTCACATTGTTGGGATTTTAAGATTTACGAATCAAATATCTCCAACATTTTACCCTTTGCTTTATTTATAACTAGTGGTACCCGCACGGCTTTGCCCGTAGTGGAAAATTAAAAAGTCATTTGGTTCGCCTGTATATTTACAAATAATGGATGATGAATTTCTCGCCAATTTACTGTGTTCATTTGCTTGCTCATGTTACGGTTTCACGTTATGATAATTTGGTAATTTACTCTTCCACGTTGTGATAATTTGCTCGGAAAATTTTTCTTAAAATTGGAATAGAAAAAGAACAAAATCGAATTTTCGAAAAATTGCTTCGAGATGCACACCCCAATGCTATAAACTAATTCTGTGCCGAATTTCATGAAAATCAGCCAAACGGTCTAGGCGCTATGCGCGTCACAGAGATCCTAACAGACAGACAGAGATCCAGACAGAGAGACTTTCAGCTTTACTATTAGTAAAGAAATCAGTTTTCCTCTACACAGTTGAATGAAAACCTTGTTTTTTTAATGTCACCAAAATTGAAGCAATAATAAACCATCATAAATAAGCAGAAAAATACTTTTCCGAGTTATGCGTCTTTCATGCACCCACTACATGCCTCGAATAATTTACCACTAGGACGTCGACGCTGTCTAATTAAAACTATTCCATGCTGGTTTTTTTATGGTGTGCGATTTTTAGTAAAAAAAGAAACTGGTAATGCAAATGATACATTTTTGGATGCATCTTATTACTACTCAAAGATGTTTTATAACTGTTTTAAAAAGTAAACAAAAACTTAATGAAAAGGATTACGTGCTAATAACGCTTGGACCTTTAAGACTCAGAGGATTTCTTTCTTTGTTTCTTACTTTTTTTTATCAGTGCAATTTGTAAAAGTTAAATTTCATTTTTTTTCTTATCATTGATTTCATGTGAAATTTTTAATCTACTGTAAGAGAAACACTTAAGTAATTAATTCAGGAGATTAATTGAGTGACACGAAAATTTAGTATAAGAAAGTTTTAAAAAATTTATTTAATTCAAATATTTTTTTTATAAAAAATATTTGCAAAAAGTTGCGTTGCCTTTTCCCCAGTTTTATTAATTTTTATTTCAATTGTTTTATCTTCCCTCTGGTGTCTGCTCTTCATATTTTTTGGTTGAGGCGTGTGAAAGAATCGCTTATTTTATTGCTCTGGAGTCAGTTCGAAGTAAACTTAGTTCGTATCGGTCCACATTGCTGCGTTCGGATGTGCTGTGATGCCCAATATTTTTTTTTTCTGTATACCCTCGTCTCAATAATTCATGTGTTCGAATCCATTTGAATATGGTAGGTGCCAAGGGCGCCCATATGGAGTGAGGGCAAATGGGAGCTCAAGCCCCCCTGCTTTGAAATTAGAACTTCCTTGCTTTTAGTACTTTTTTCTCTGCAAAAATGTATAAAAACATTTCTTCTCCAGCAATTAACGAATAAGTTATTAAAAATGTCAAATTTTAATAACTCTTATCTGTACTGAAATCGGTTTCTATGGGGAAAATATCCTGCTAAACGTGGGGGAAATATCTGAGCCCTCCCCCTTAAAATTTTGCATATGAGCGCCCTTGGTAGATACTCGTTTATCCGAAACTCTTCAAACCTTTCTTTAAACCTAAAAACTTAAATAAAAAAAATTTTTAGTACTTGCAAATAATAGCGGATTGATTTAATTCATTTGATGCAAACAAAAAAGCTTTTACCTCCCTATTTCATTTTTTATCTGTTTCCTTTCTTCCAAAACCATAGTTTTTATTTTTTTTTTTTTTTTTGCTTCTAATTTCTTTTTTCTTTCCAATAATCCACTATAATATTAAAATCTGTTCGCGTCCGTCTGTCTGTCTGTCTGTCTGAAGATCGATCTTCTCGAGAACCACTGCGAATCGGGAGTCAAACGAGATACCGATCAATTCGAAATTTTCCAAAGAAAACAATCCACTATAATATTAAAATCTGTTCGCGTCCGTCTGTCTGTCTGTCTGTCTGAAGATCGATCTTCTCGAGAACCACTGCGAATCGGGAGTCAAACGAGATACCGATCAATTCGAAATTTTCCAAAGAAAACAATCCACTATAATATTAAAATCTGTTCGCGTCCGTCTGTCTGTCTGTCTGTCTGAAGATCGATCTTCTCGAGAACCACTGCGAATCGGGAGTCAAACGAGATACCGATCAATTCGAAATTTTCCAAAGAAAACAATAGGACCAATATCATAATTGTACGACTTTAATTAGCAGAGATATTAATTAAAACGTTAATTAACATAACGCTATTCAGGAATTTTTATTTCTTTCCTGTTGCCATTTTGCATATAGGTGAGCAAATAAAATTCTAATAATTGTGTCAAAAGAGATTTTTTTGGCTGCTGTCCAAATCTTAAAACAACGTTTCCATCTAGAATTTCATTTTTAATTAGTTTAAAATTGGTTGCTCTATTCGGACATTTATCGTCTGTCCTTTCTTATTTTTTCACATTCAACGTTCTTAACTCTTTTCAGCATATGAAAAATGTTTCTTTAGTAATTCGCAACTCCAACGAACTATAGGGGGCACTGAAGTCACTGTCTAATGGCGGAATTGAAAACTAAAACAAACGCACATGGTAACGAAGAAAATGCTAAAAGTGTTGTGATTTTTGTTCGTACATATGATTGTTTCGCTTTATTCTTTTTAAATTAATTTTCAAAGTCTTGTTGATATTCTGGCCCACGTAGAAAGAAATGAGAATTCAAGAAGCATTACTAAACGTCAAACATTAATGCAAAGTACGTAGTTCGTAGTTCTAAGCAGCCATTTTCACGATGTTGAATTCGATATTTATCAATTCTTGATAAAACTAAATAATAATTGTGGCCTGACAAGAATAACAATTAATGCTAGAAAATTTAATATGACATTACAAATTATTACCAAAAGAAGATGATACTTCTTTGCTTTGCTTTGGCTAGCGCTTGTTTTCCATTTGTAGCTGAGTTATTTCTCTTGAATTCCCGAATCGGTTAATTTAAAAATTTTCTGTTTCGATTTTTCTAATTTCTGAGTTACGATTTAATTGTGTCATGTTATGCAAATCATCAACAAAATTATCACGGATATATGGTGGCAGTTTTCTTTTCAGTTGATTGACAATTATTTCTTTTTACTTATCGAATTCTGTAATCTTACTACCATTTTATTCCACTCATGATAAAATTTGAAAATGGTTTAACTAAAAACGCGAAATCTCGCCAAGGCTACTTTGCTCGCACAATGCCAGAATTATAACCCTAAACAAATTTGGCGATACCTTTCAGCTGAGAATAAAAGGAATAAAGTAAATTCTTTCTCGGTTATTCATTTTGTTCTACGATAATATATTCAAGAAAATATTTTGCATACTGTCCATTCCAACTAAATGCTGCTGTAAAATATGGTAAGTTTAATTAATTTAAGATTAAAAAAACTCCCATATTCTTACAAATTCATACAAAACAATAAAAATTTTTACCTTGTATAACGTTATCCAAGTTTGTTAATCCAGAATTTTCGCTTTCACCTATTATTAAGGAAATAATGAAAACTAACATTATTTTGAGGATCTCGAGAATACTACTAAGGGTCGAATTAATTTCTGTAGCTGAAAGCAAACTAAGACACATCGATTGCGTTAATAAATACTCAGAACAAACTGCCTGTGTTTACGTCAACAGACACACATGGAACGCAACGTGGCAAAGTTTTAGGTGCATTCGCAGTTTTATAAATCACCGCAAGGTAGCGTATTCGAGCGCTGGAGTTCCGAATGTTTATTGATTGTAGTGTAAGTTTATCATTCACCGGCCTCATATTTGGGTACATTTAGGATGTGCGACTAATTATGTTTATTTTGTTGGACTTTTTACCGTCACATGGGTGAGTTTTCGAATTGTAATAAATCTCTTTTTCCTTCCTGTTTCGATTTTTGCAATACAGTTTGTTTCGTTAAAAGAACACGTTAAATTAAGATTGTTTGGATTTCTTTTAAGTGAAACAGAGTTGAACAAAAAAGATAGTTTTTAAGGATTTTAACTAAAGCTTAATTGGAATCTGATGGCTTGATATTAAATTAATGCTTATTGGTATTTAATAAGTCTTGGTGCTTTAGTTTCACGTAATCAACAAAAAAGTGTGTGTCATTTTATGTAAAAAGCTGATTGTAATTGTACATAAATATTTCAGATATATTCTATCAGATTTAATTCAGTTTAAAGTGAGCACATATTATAGTTGAGAATGCATATATTTTCATCTTTTGTGCTAACTGAAAATACTCATAACTTGTATTATTGATAAATATGATTTACGTTAAAGAGGTTTTTGCCAAAAATGTGCTCTACTGGTGTTTTGCAAACCTTGCATTACGCGCAATTATTTACTCCTTAGCGCTTTAGAAACTGATGTCAGAATAATACAAAAACATCAATTGAACAGCTCTTTCATTTTTTAAGTAGCCCGTGCAACGCCGGGCACGCAGGCTAGTCCACTATAATATTAAAATCTTCCACTATAATATTAAAATCTGTTCGCGTCCGTCTGTCTGTCTGTCTGTCTGTCTGAAGATCTATCTTCTCTAGAACCACTGCGAATCGGGAGTCAAACGAGATACCGATCAATTCGAAATTTTCCAAAGAAAACAATAGGACCAATCTCGTAATTGTGCGACTTTAATTACCAGAGATATTAATTAAAACGTTAATTAACATAACGTTCTTCAGGAAATTTTATTTCTTTCCTGTTGCCATTTTGCATATGCGCGAGCAAGTAAAATTCCAATAATTGTTTTAAAAGAGATTTTTTGGCTGCTGTCCAAATCTTAAAACAACGTTTCCATCTAGAATTTCATTCTAAATTAGTTTAAAATTGGTTGCACTATTCGGACATAGCCTTTATTTTATCGTCTGTCTTTTTTTTATTTTTTACATTCAACGTTCTTAACTCTTTTCAGCATATGAAAGTTGTTTCTTTAGCTATGTTTATTGATTGTAGTGTAAGTTTATTATTCACCGACCTCATATTTTGGTACATTTAGGATGTGCGACTAATTATGTTTATTTTGTTGGACTTTTTCCCTTTACATGGGTGAGTTTTCGAATTGTAATAACTCTCTTTTTCCTTCCTGTTTCTATTTTTGAAATACAGTTTGTATCGTTAAAAGAACATGTTAAATTAAGATTGTTTGAATTTCTTTAAGTGAAACAGAGTTGAACAAAAATATTGTTTTTAAGGATTTTAACTAAAGCTTAATTCGAATCTGATGACTTGGTATTAAATTAATGCTAATTGGTATTTATTAAGTCTTGGTGCTTTAGTTCACGTAAGCAACCAAAAAGTATGTGTCATTTTATGTAAAAAGCTGATCGTAATTGTACATACAAATGTTTCAGATATAGTGTATCAGATATAATTCAGTTTAAAGTGAGCACAGATTATAATTGATAATGAATGTATTTTTATCTTTTGTGCTAATTGAAAATACTCATAACTTGTATCATTGATAACTATGATTAACTTTAAAGAGATTTTTGACAAAAATATGCTCTACTGGTGTTTTGCAAACCTTGCATTACACGTATTTATTTACTCCTTAGCGCTTTAGAAACTGATGTCAGAGTAATGCAAAAACATCAATTGGACATTTCTTTCGTTTTTTACGTAGCCCGTGCAACGCCGGGCACGCAGCTAGTACAATAATATCGGCGAAAATGTTTTTTTTTTCCGGTTTGAGAAGTTGTTGTTGTTGTTGTGTTCGTGTACCAGCTAGGCTGGCAATTTTGGGTGCGCTGCTTCACTTTTCCAACTGTAGGGTAACGGCGCCAGCAACAGACATGCTTAAAGATTTCGAGTTAATTCAATTTTCCGAGTTTTTTAATATGTTAAGGCTTTTGAAACCACTTTTCTCTCATGCAACTAGATCTCATCTAACGTTTGGCTTCTTCTGGATCCTCTGAATTAGTTAATTTTATTTTTATTTGCTCAATTTTGAAAAAAGGTATCCAGTAACAGATAAGATGAGGAAAGGATGAGTCATTGACAAAATTCCCCTTTTCTCTTCAAAATGTGCAAAAGTTCTTTATTTTTAGATCTAAAAACTCATTAAATTCAAATGAACATGAAACACCAACAGACCTCGTGGTGCCTGTTCATAACCTTCCACCACTGCCTCGTAAATACCAACTGGCTCATAAAATTCACTCTGATAAATAATAGATGGTTGCACCGTATTCATGGGTCGTAGCAACATTAGTTTTATCCACCTAAAATTCTTATTATTTAAATCCAAACTTATGATTGTCTGTTACACTACCCTTGTATGTTCGTGGTGCCTTTTCCCTACCGTAATTTGGTGCGAAGTCCGTCTTCCACAGTGCACGCATGTCATAAGGACCCATTTATAGGTTAGGCAACCATTCTACAACACAAAGTTCATAACAACGCATTCCGGGTCGTAGATTCCGAACCCCTGACTTCGTACATAATTTAAAAGAAAGATAGAGGGAGTTTGCTAAAAACATGCCATGTTTTTACACGTGAAGTAAGACTCGTTTAGTTCTAAAGGAAGTTATTCCTTTTACTGTACATTTCTAATGCTTTTGATTGCTTCAGTTACCTTTCTTTGGTGATACTTCAACGGGAGAGAAATCCAAAGGAAAAAAATGAGAGATTTCGTTGAATTTTTTAAGTACAATGTAAAAACGATTCAGGAACGTTCCTGGGAAATAATGGGCAGCTGATGTGGCCAATTTCTGCCAGTAACATATCTTTCAAAATCCAGGAACGTTTTTCGTTGAAATTCAGTAACCTTCCTCACATTATCCTGGAAGACTCCTGAAAAATTCAGAAATGTTCCCGTTAAAAGCCAGTCGTATCTCTAGAAACTTGAAGTAAACTTAGGAAGGTATAATAGCTCGGCATCTTTCTGATACATCAAGGAAGTTCCAAGAGCAGTATTGCAAACATGGCTAAAGCTAAGCCAGAATTGCTGGTAAGTAACGAGAATTTTACTCGCCTGCAATTCTTGCAAAGCAACGTAGTCCATACTTATTCGCTCCCTTTGGGAGCTTAATTAGCATGGACGACCGTAACTGAACTGAAGCCGATACGCTACAAATACGCTTAGTTAATCTTTAAACTTGGGAGCTAAAATACTTTTCACAACTGCATTCGTGCAACTTGTAGCAATTCAAGAATCTTTTTGACAATGATACTTGATTTTTCCATGAAGTGGTTAAAAACCATTAAAATCCCGAAACGTTACATGGAAATACCTAGTAACGTTTCGGAATTATTTTACAGTGTACCGTCTGGAATAAGGCTCTTTCTCCACCTCCTTTACTAAAAAAATCAGTGATAGCAACCTCCGAAGACGACAGCATTATGAGTTCCAGTCTCATAACCATGAATAGCGTGGAGTCATTTTTCTCCGCTCGGTGGAAAAGGAAAAGTGCTTTCTGTCGTGTTGATAACCTAACTACTGCACAAGACGACATTAAGATGGCCCGCACTGATATTTAAAGGTTTTCCGTATCTCGAAGGGCTTTTTTAAGCTGGACCAACCGATATCGATTCTTTGGGTGTTATTCCATAAGATAAGCCTAAGTGATCCCAGGGTCGTTTCCGGGATTTACTGCTCGAAAGAGTTCTCATTCCCTTGAAGAAAATCTGCTTCGTTTGACATAATTCCTGAGATAAGGTATGTTTTCTACGGAGAGCAAAATAAAGCAGGATGAAATGCAGGGCTGGTTTTCTAACCGAGTGTCTGGTAATTTTTGTTTAATGAGGGGTGTCTATTTCTGGTTGAAAACTTTTACTTGGCTATTTGAAAAGTAAGTTTCTAAGTTATGCAGTGTGAGTGGAAAAAACAAACCTTTTGGCGGTAGGTACCTGTTTAGTTTTTGTCTCACGGAGAGGTATGAAAAATATTTTTCTAAATACTAACTTTGTTCATCATGTAAAAATAATGAAGAACATCGATGGGCGCACGCGAATGTAATTGTAAAGTGGTAGGTTAGAGCTTTAATAACTTCTTTCTTTGTTCATAAATTAATGTGATCATGCGATTTACGATTGTTAGGAAGAAGTCACATGCTGCTGTCCTGATTTCTGTTATGAGTCAGCTGAATTACGTTATTTACTTGACGCCAAATTTGGCTATTAACTTCGTTTTTTATTTTACTTTGGTGAAACAATTTCTCAATAAATATTTACAAAGACATTAAAGAATTTTACTCCAAATGTGTTTTTCATAAAGCACTTATTTTAAAGACTGTAGCTAGTAAAAGCGCAGCCACCGCATACTGGTATAAAGCTAGGAGTTACCGGGACGGTACTTGTTGCTTCTCACCCTAGGTCTTATATTTACTTTTCGAGATAGAGATGTACCATGATAGCAGACCTCTCGCTGATGTGCTGAAATAATTGTAGCTACCAGTGTGAAGATGTCTCAGTATCTTTATGTGGATTTTTACCTTCAGCTCTGATCGTCTGCTTTCTAGACTGACGAAACGAAAATAAGAGCGAAAATGCAGTTTGTGGATGCTGTAACGAGATGTGCAGTATTGGTTGCAATTGCATACAGATATTTTTGTGTACTTGATGAAGCTTCTGATATGATGTAATGTCATAAAATTTTATGACAGCATTTCATACATGATATGATGTCATAAAATGTTACAAAATTATAATATGTGGTCATCAGAAGTTATGAAAACACAGCATATCATAACGCAACACAGCGTTGCATGTCATGATGTGTTGTCATAACATCTGAAAAACGTATCATAATTTTATTTGACTTATGTCTACATGATGAAACATCGTGTTTAGACGGAATTAAATTTATGTTTAACGAGCTGATGTGTGCATCATATGACTTAATTTTACACCAATTTCATGTCATTTTCTCATTATTGGCAGTTTTAATGTGATTCAATAGTTTACTCTCTAAACATCATCAACAGAGGCCAAATTGAAACCAGATTAAAAAGCAAAAAAAAAAAAAATATATTAAATCGTCAAATTTGTCGTTAAATTGGCGACAAAACTTGGCGACCAAAAGACTGGCGATATATCGCCAAGTGTCCGCCAAATTATAAAACCACTTGAGTTTACATCGAATTTAACAATGATTTCCCTCCAAAAAGTGGCAAAAGACCTCTTTTGGAGCATCCGAATGAAACCAAAAAAGGAGGTGCACAACTAGACTCCACTAGGAGTCTACGTACCAAATTTCAACTTTCTAGGACATTCCGTTCTTGAGTTATGCGACATGCATACGCATATACGTACATACAAACGTCACGAGAAAACTCATTGTTTTTTTGTTTTTTTTTTTCGATAATCGTCAAAATGGTTATTTCGCGTGTCTATACGTTCTTAAGCACTTATCCACGTGTAGTTGAGTCGAAAAAAAAACTCAACATTCATTCGGGGATGAGCAAAATGGAAATTAAGGTCGATTTTTGAGTGAAATTTTTTTCGCGAATACAATACTTCCTTTTTTGTAAAAGGAAGTAAAAATGGTGCGTATATAGCCAATTATCAAGCGCCACTCCCAATTGCCGTATCAAAAACTAAATTAATGGTCGAAAGTGTATCTTTTTTGTAAAAGGAAGTAAAATTAACGAATGTCTCATATCGGGAAGAGAAATGTAATGAAACATCATTGCAATAAAATAATGCTAAGCAAATTATATCTACTAATTTACTGAAACTTGTTGATTAAAACTCTGAAGGATTCTTTTCTTATCGAAATGTAATTAGAATAATAAATAAATCTTTTTGAATTAGTTTAAAGTCCTCCTTTGTGAATATATTTTTTAATTTTTACGTATAAACCTTTCTTTCAGTAGCTCATGAAAGTTTTTACATAGTAGTTATACAGTAATGACTTTTATTTTTATTCAACTTTTTCCTTGAAAGCCTGTAATTCAAACACCGTTTTAACCTACGAGTGTTTCTATGCTTTATAAAATAAAGACAGCGATATCCTATGAAGTGATACATAAAAGAAATTGAAACTGTCAACAAAGTTATGTAGTAGCTTTCAATCTACAAAACATTTCGACCACTTTCTAAAGAATCAATATGAATTGATTATTTATCATTGTGATAAATCATTTTACCAATTTTTCTCAAACGCAGTGTGATGCGTAATTTTTCATAATCGAACTTTCGTCTAATATTTGTTGAATAAAAAAAAAACTTCATCATTTAACTCAATGAATCTTTCTGAAGAATTGTTTACTCATCGAATTTTATTATTTGCTACGAATGAAAAGGGCAGCTTTTTTGACAGTTATCCTCCATATTCATTATCATCAGCTTCTTTCTCGACTGGAAATAGCTTTTGCGTCTCAGAGGTTTTTACAGTTAGTAGACTTTTAAATTTTTCACTCATGAAAAGCAAAAACATTCACCAAACAAGGGGGAAAAGAAGAAAGAAAGAAGACGATTAGGGAAAAACAACATTTCTTTTCTTTCACTTCAACTTGTTTTGTTTGAAAGCGGTATTGTGTTTTCCAAAATTAAGTCACTTCTAAAAGAACGCACAATATTTATAAGATTTCATTATTTTAAGTTGTTTCAGATAGAATTTCAAATCTTAAAGCCTTGAAAGGTATTTCTTACGTAAAAAGAGAGGTCAACTATTAAAGGATTGAAATTTAATAAATTAAATATAAATGTAATTCGAATTAAGTTGCTTTTAGATCTTTAAAAAAAAAAAACACTTGCAGTAATAGCATCGTCAAAAATAATCATTAGTTTCATTGTTATACAGGATTTTAATCGACATTCGAATAGTACTTTATGTACACGAAAGCAATAAGATCAGTAGCTTCAAAATTAATCTAAATGTCGTTTGAACAAAATATTTTTGCATTTTTTAAGCTGTTTCGTAACTAGACAGAGTAAAGAGTAGTATGTAGGGAAAATAGTGACAAAAGCAGGCTTGTCTTTCAAAATTATTCCAAAGAGGAAAACATCAGGAGTAAATATGTAAATTTTTCAGTACCAGAACTTTAGTAAGAAATAATTGAATCCTTAGTCGCGAGCAATTTTTTGAGAAAGGGGAGAAATTATTTTTTACTAAAATGCAGGACGGCGACGTCTCGGTGAGCTCCAGTAGCAAATGTGTGACCCCATTTTTTCGCTACTTAACTATTTAATTTTTCATTCTTTCTACAAAGGTTAACCCATCACTGCATTAACCACTGACAAAAATTACAAGCTGCGATTACACTGAAAAACAGAAGCAAACTTTTGTTTTTTAATTTCTCCTTTAACACACTTAGTAACGTTCCAATGCTTCTTCATATAAATCAACAATGAGCCGCGCCGATACAAAACTATCTGCCCTACAAATTATTTCCTTGTAGAGAGAGAGAGAACAATAAGTTTCCCCCTCTCTCTCTTACTTTTCTAACTTTCTGTTCTACCCGCCCTCTCAAAGACAATCAAAAGTATAACACCAAATAAAATAAATACTACTACTTTCTTCATTTTCCATACTTCTCCTTCTCAGAAAACAGCACAAAATATTTCATATTACTCTACTTGTACTCTACTTCTGTCTTTTTCTATGAAAGGGGAAACAATAAAAACATCGTACGACTCATACATAAAGAATTGTCTGTGAACATCGAAAATATGTTATGCCGTGCCGATAGTTTAGTAAAAATTGTGAGTTTGACTCAAAACATAAACAAATAAATGAAAAATTCAGTCCTTTGATTATAAAGTGTCTTTTTAAAAAAGACGTGAGCAGAAATTTGCACACAAATTCACGCTCATTCTAAACAAATCTGGAACAAACAGTGCTGTATCTTATAAAACTGCCAAACTTTATTTTTTTCCCCCTTAACAAGAGCCACATGTATAAAGCCCCAAGTCGGAAGATTTTATGATGTATGCATAGATATAGGATAACACACAATGTTTTTTTCTCTCCTTATGGTCCTTGCCCGCGTTCGAAAATATCATAGTAGTTTCGAATCCGATTTTGATGTCCATCCATTATTTTCAATCAGCGCAAACTAAAGTCTTTAAATAGTAACAGCTTCCTCAAAACACTGTTTTTTTATATTTTAGTAGAGGAATGTGGGGCAAAGTGAAATAGTTAAGGTGACTGAGCTTTTTCAAAATTAACAAATTGAACATTTGTTTTGAAAATTACAGTATATGAAGAAATAACATTATATTTTATAATGAAACTTACATTGGAACATTATTATTTTTTGTTTTTTTTGTTTTTGGCAGTAAAATTGTGTTTGAAAAAGAAAAAAGTGGAAAATTTTAATTTTTATTTTGTATGGGGGAAAAGTGAAAAATGAAATATTTTTCGAATGAGATATTTTTTATTCGATTGTGAAAAATATTTTTGAACAAAATAATGAGCAAAATAAAAGGATAATTTAATAAGTGAAAAGATAATGAAACAAAAAACTATTTTATAAGTTAGTTTATGAATTAATACACGAGAGAAAATAAATGAGTGAATAAAAGGGTGTGAATGAAAAGTGAAAGAATGAATAATTAAGTGAATTATTGAATGAAGGAAGGCAAATAAATTAGCTAATAAATGAATATTTAAGTGATTTAGTAAATGATTGAATGAGTAAACGAAATAAACTATTATTTCACTTTGCCCCATCCACTTTGAGAATAACGGAAGAGTGGCTACGGTGAGACACGAAAAGTCAATTGCATTTTTTATTATTAAAAAACACAGAATTCAATTAATTTCGAATGGTACAATGAGTCCAAAAAAAAAAGTCCAATTGAACTATGATTTTCCAAAAACAAAAGCTTAAACTGAATTATTCTTTGATTAAACGAATCAAATCTTATTCTAAAACTATCGCATACGTTCTAATGGAGTTCGAGTTAATTCCAGAAAATAATGAGGTGCATAAGTCCGATGAACTTAGCGCTGTAACTTTCAAACATTTCCAGAAAAGTTTGTAATCTGCACTCATTGGTTTGCTTCTATTTAAAATTCTCCGAAATTAATTTCGTAGATGGGTTTCATTTATTCATGAGTGGTTCGATGTCGCACGGATTTCGCCAGCTTGGGGGTATTTAATCCCCACGTTTAATTTACTTTCGCTAAATAACCACGTGAAGGAGAGATAGACGCGTTAAACATTGTTTAGTTTACTGTCCTGGCTCCAGAAATGGAGATCCAGACAGGAGCGCGAAAATTTCTGTCAAATATTTTAAGTTACAGAATGGAATTTGCAAGCCAGTATCGATTTCGTCTCATCTGCGATTGCGTAATAACTTACTGAATGTCAGAGAACTTGGAATGAAAAGTAATATTTTCTGTGGCGCTACACAAAAGCTCCACAGAATTGTCATTCTGTAGTCTTTCGAATGTCAATCATTTATCTTTTTCATGATTTATATCATTGATTACTTCTGTGTGAGTTCACACAAACTTAATCAGTGAAAAAATATAAAAAAGATAAAAAAAAAGATACGTTACAATTACACGAAAAACTACACTGTTAAAAATTTTCCGGAAAATTTACGGTAATTGTTACTGGCATCCATGTTGCCAGTAACTATTACCGTAAAAATCAAATGTTACTGTAAAATTTTACGGTTTCCTCGGTAGGCCACAGCAACCAATTGGCGCTGGGATCGCTTATTTCTCCGGTATAAATTACCGTAAAAATCAGCGATGCGTTAGCGATGCCATTTTACAGTAACAATTACCAGAAAATCTTCCTGAATTTTTAACAGTGTACTAAAACCAGTCTACAAAAAGATTTTTTTTTTTTTTTTTTTTGGCCCATGATAAAAAAAAAAAACCTTTGTGTAAAATGATGCACTGAATTTAAATGTGTAAAAGTAGCTTTTCTCCATCACCCAAAAAATTTTTGTGACGTAGAATTGAAGAGTGATTTAATTGTATATATATATATTCACATACATGATTCATATTAAGTAAAGAAAACTGTCAGAAACTTAAGAGATCATTTTCTCCTGTATTCGACATCAGGAAGGCCCCTCTTAAATGTCCAGCAACAATATGCAAACACTTGTTCGATTATACGGGGGGGGGGGGGGGGGGGAGGCCGAGCAAAGATGCCTTCTTTAAGTTTTACACGGAAATTCTGGATTTAAGTGCTGAGATCCAGCTGCACTGTCATTAATAATCTTTACAAAGTTTCTAAAAAAAGCCTAATTTAATATGTTGGGCCAGTGGAAAAATGGAGAAATTCTTTTTTGATCCATCTAGTCATTGCTCTTTCATTTGAACAGGAAACTACAAAATTGGATACAACCCAAACAATTCACACATTTTAGTTGAGGTAAACCAAACAATGAAAGTTTCTAAATGCTGTGATTAGGATCTGTGTTGTAGCCATCACAATACTGAGATATTAGGTTTACCCCAATTATAGTTTATTTAATTTTAGGCCAAAAATAATTATTTACTAAATTTTATCTTATAAAACCTTCAAATCTTCATGTGTTTCCTTTATTTTAAGTTTTAACTGAATATACTAGAAGGTACCGAGATGAACATGTTTCTACATGTTCATCTCGGGTGTTAGAAGATATTACGTGTGTAGAAGATATTTATGTAGTAGAAATTTACATATTATAGTCCATGTATGTATAGAATCAGCGTGTCAAGGTCAAATAACTTCTTCCCCTCCTCTCTACCCCTTTTCCCCTCTGATAGTCATGGTTACAGCACTATGAACTCCCCCCCCCCCCCCCCCCCGTTGCTTCTGCGTATGTTATATACGTTGCAGAAGCAACATGGGGAAAAGTTCATTATGCCGTAAGCGTGACAACCAGAAGGGGAAAAGGATGAAGAGTGGGAAAGTTATTTGGCCTTGACATGCCGATTTTAAATACATAGACTGCACTGAAAATTTTGTATTATACATATAAAATATTAAATGGGCAGTTCTCAAAAGGTGGGAGCAAACATAGACCTCAACTTTGAAGCTTCAACACCAAATAACTTTCATTTTAATTAACTCAAAAATTTTTGAGTTAAATTATAATACTGTATAGAGACAAGAATTGACATAAATTATGGAAAAAATGCTCTTTAAATGCCCTTAAAAAAATATTTTCTTTGCTAAAAGGCGCAATTTTGGACATACCAAAACGTTAACTGAGCAAATGTACCATTAAAGAAAAAAATTTTTAAATTATTTCCATACGTTTCAAAAAAAATTTAAAGGTATGAATCTTACACTGAATAATTTTTTTGTTAATATTTTACACAAATAACAAAAGTAAAGACAGATTATTCACTTTGTAAACGATTTTAGAAAATAGTAAGTTTGAAATTTGATGCATGTCCAAAATTTACGATCTTTACAATGCTATTTTTTGAGAACTAAGTATATGATGTTTTCATTTTTAAAGGTGTTTATCGAGCCTCGGAATCAATTTTTAATTGTTTAAAAGTGTTTTCATAAGCTTTTATGCAGTATCTTAGAGAGAAAAATAATTTTTTTTAAACGTACATGTGAGATGTCCAAATGGAGTTACGATCTTGACACCGATAATTCTGTCCATTTTATTCATAATTTTTGATGATCTACTGTCTTCTAACCTCAATAAAAAACGTTATTATAATGTTATCTTCTTTAATCCATTGGTATTCTGCATAATTAATATGTTACACATTGAACAATACATAAATTACAGTAGAAACATGGCTGCTTATAATCGAACCGAAAGCCATTTTGCGCTAAAATCGCCAAGCAAACCTCCGTTGGCGACAACACAGTATACGATAAGCTAAAGGTTACCAGAGGGGAATTCCAATTTGACAAATGTAGTTTATCGTCAGCTGTACCAGTTTTGGCGACTTTATCACCTGCGCTAGCAATTTTTTTTTTTTTTTTTTTTTTTTTTTTTCCGCTTTTATTATTTTTAGAATTCTTTTTCTCTTCTTTCTTTTGGAAACATAATTTAACGATCTCCAAATAGAAATACGAATTTCTTTCTTCAATAATTTTTTTAGACATCATTTTAATTCTTATGACATTAGAAAAAATATTCATTATTAAAACTGATGTCACTTTTTACAATTGAATTATTTTTAATTTGAAGCTTTTTTTTTAACCTTGCATCAATTTCTTCAAAATCATTCCAAAAATTTATTAAATGTAAGGAGCAGCATGTATAGCCATTCATGTATTTCATTAATATCCTCTTTATTATTAAATTGCAAAATTCAAAAAGTAGTAAATAAAATTTTCATTGGAAAAGTTAAAAATCAGATTAACAATTGTCAAAAATGGTGAAACTTACGTTATGATGATGTCCAAAATCCGTTACCTACAGGAAAACAATGTCCAAAATCTGTTACCTACAGATTGCTGATTTAATTTGCTAATTAACAATTTTTACAAATACCTGCTGTCTTTTCATGTTCATATATTGTGTTCTAGGTATGCATACTATAGAATAAAATCAAAATTGATGTCAAATTCGAAAATTTTTGAAATTGCTCAAAGTTAACTTTTTTGTTCCCACCTTTTGAGAACTGCCCAAATAACTTTATAGTTTTCGTCCATAAAACTCAAATCCAAGAAATTTCGGACAAATCTTAATAATCCAAGAGCTTTGTTGAAAACCCAAGATTTTAGGAAAGACCTAAACTTAGGCAGCTTTGGTTAAACCTTGTGATTTTGCATTCCTTTTTCCGATAGACAGATATGAAATGGAGCCCAGCAATTCTTTTCAAGAAAAGAAATTTAATGAGAACTTTAAGATGAATAACACGTTGATTCAGTTAGTGTCAAACAAGTGATCAGGCGCAGATTCAGATGGGGGGGGGGGGGGAGGACGAGCTCTCACAGAGGTAATGATGCCTCTTTTAAAGGATCAAAGATAACACAAGCTGCGTTTTTTGGACTTATACTTCGAAACATTTCCCTCGGTCCTCCTTTTATGCCCCAAAATGACTCAAGTCCACACTTCCGGCTCTCTCCCAAATCAGAAGCTGGATTGGAAGTAAGCCCTTTAAACTCTTCTTGTTTCTTAGGCAGCAAAAAGTCTGTCGTAATTAAAGGAGAACTTTTTTCTGGAACTTTCATTCAGCGTTTTTAAGCAGAGAGATACATAAATCAAATTGCATTAAAGTTCATAAAGAGTTCAGACGAATATCAGTTCTATTAGAGAATACGGAGGAAAGGGGTTCATCGACCCAAAAAATGGCACTAAAATGCTACAAAGTATCCCTTTCCTAGAATTGGAGCCCCTCCCCCCCCCCCGACCCCTACAAACAAAAGAGACTTTAAGGCACCTAAAACAACGTCTAAAATTTAATTGCTCAGTCTGTGCCCCACACCTTGTGGATACTCCTGATGAATTTTTATATCGATTTAAGAATGAGACCATTTCAAGATCGCTTGCGAGCAAAAAAAAAGATAGAAAGAAACACAAAAGGCTGGGGTCTCTTTACGGGAAACAAAACATTTTGTGGCATTAGATAATAGAAACTTTAATTGCAAAGCATTATTTTTAATCTATAATTTAGATTATTAATATCTACATCACAAGACATCCTTAAATCTGAATGGTGAAATATGAATGGTGTCAATGTTTTATAGTTGCTCCAAAGGATATATCCTTAAACGCAAATTATTAGATAGACTGTCGAAGAGATGTTGCCAACAGGCATTTATTAGCGAAACACAGTACTATTCACGTCTCCTTTCCTGAGAAAAAAAAAATGCACGATAAAAGATGAATTCATTTCTGCCATAAATCTTGTAGTTATTTCTGCACATTTGAGACGGAAGGAGTTGCAGTCGTTGTGCTGTTTACTTTGAAGCGTAAAATTTATTGCCACTCTTAAAAAAGCAATTGATGTATGAGTTTAATTATAAATGCAGCGAACTTCAAAATTTTCAGAAAAAAAAAAAAAAAAACTCTACAATAATCCGCGCTAGTGCCGCTTGTGGTCTATGTTCGCCCTATTACAGTATTCTGTTCAGTGTCTCGCCCTGTCAGCATTTCAATCCAACCCGTTACCAGGGGTGCCTACAGGAGGAAAGGGGGGGGGGGGGGGTATTAAAGCGCGAGTTGCGCCATCAAAACTTTGGGGGGGGGATTTTTAAATTTTATTTATTGGTTTATTTTTTATTTAAATAATTTTATTTTATTCTGTTTATATTTTGTTTCATTTATTCATTTAGTTTGTGTGTGTGTGTGGTTATTTATGTCATTGGCGTAGCATAGAACTTTTCCAATAAAATAATAATAATGATGACATTAAAAAATAAATAAAGATATTAAAAGTAAATAAATAAAATAAAATAAGAGAGCTAAAATATAAAAAATAAAAAAGGGAAAAGTGGTTGAGAAACGGGGGGAAGGGGGATTTGTGCTATTGAACTCGGGGGCAGGGAGGGGCACCCCTGCCCGTTAGCCCTATTTTGGGCTCCCCAAACTTATTTTCTGTTTATTTTTACAACATTTCTTGGATTTTACTTTAAAAATAATTACATGGTTGCAATCGTTAGCTGAAACAGGTCTGGTGCACGTAAACTTTTGCAGTCGTTGTCAGTTTAAAGTTGCTTATGCGCGTAAATAATTATTTCTTAACAAAATATTTTAGCTGGGAGGGAAGATATAAACCGCAACTGTAATTCTGCTGCCGAGTGATGATAATACAAATTAGCATTAAAAAAATTGGGTGAAAAGGATGAATAAAATGTCTTCATTTGATTTGTTAAAGCTTTTCGTATGAAAAAATGGTGTATAAAAGAGAAAAGTCACGTGAATATCGGAAAACTTTCCTTAAAATTACATAACAAAAGCGTAAAACGAATTAGTTCCATCAAAAGGAGCCTTGAGGATTTTTCTGTTCTACAGACATTAGTTTCAGTTTTCCTAACTGACTTAGAAATCTTGAAAAAATTTAATCGCAGCTTAACAAATCAGACCTTTCTACTGATGTTAAAAGTTAAAGCAGGCGGAATGTGTTTTATTCCCATGCGAAAACTTCGCAAAAACATCGCCCTGAGATGCATAGCCCCGTGATCCTAACGAATTTTGTGCCAAATTGCATAACTTCTAGGATAGAAAAAGAAATGTGAGCCCAAATTACAGAAAAGGTGATAGATTAAATTGGAACCAGTGATTGAAAATGCAACAAAAATATCAGAGGGAGGGAAAATGTAAGGAAAATGCGAGAGGCGAACAAAAGAAGCAAAAACAGACATGCAAATCAGCGAAAAAATTATCCAAAGCGAAAAAATTATCCAAAACGGCAGATAATAATAATAAAAAAAAAATGCTGAGCCTTGGTTACCATTTTCTTTAAAAACGTTAATTATAAATGTTCTAATTAACTTAAAAAGTTTGAATTAAGTTTATTTGTGCATTAAAAAATCACACCTTTCGCTTGGTTTGAAGATTTAAAGCATTCCAAAATGTTTTTCCTCAAATTAGGAAATTTATGTGAAATTTTTCTTTAAAAGTAGAATGGAAAAAATACGTAATTGAAATTAAAAATAAAACTACTTTTTTCGTACATCTACAGCCTATTCAAATGATGCAAGTTTTATTTCCCTCCTCTTATAATTAATAGTAAAAAAGGGAGATACCGTTTTCGATGTTCACGTTGTATCCTGAACTACATAACAGCAAGTTTTGCGCAGCGGAATTTACATTGGCATGGTTCAAAGAGTAGGGTTATGTATAATTCTGCTATCTACTTAATTTTGACTTTGAGCCTCCGTAGTGCTAAATTTACAGAGTACTGGTGAGTGGTGAAGCACAAAGCACTTTATAAAAAAATGTTATCCTACAAAATAAACATTGTATTAGTACACTGATCTCAAGAGGAAGTAACCCCCATCTGAACATCTCTCTGCATGTTTTATTATATAAAAAAGTACATGGTAAAACTCTCTCTCTCAAAAAAAAAAACAATAATAATTATTATTATTAAGGAAATTGTCATTCAATATTTGATCTTTAGTTAAATGTAAATTTTGAGGAACAAACATAACAAATTTTTAAAATATGTTTTCCCTTTTTAAACTACCTACTCCCTTGAATAGAAAGAAGAAACAATCGATAAAATCATTTCGATAAAGAATGGTCCGTAAGGTGATAACCTTATTACCATGAAACAGGAAAACATGTCACTAAACTTCATTTGAGAATGATTGAAACCTTTGTTTATACAATCTCCATGACCATGCACATTGGGAAAACTCTTATGGCCAACTTGGGTTTTGCTAAACCATTTCACTTTCGGTTCTTACCATTATCCGAGTCCAAACTTTGTAGTTGACACTTTGTTTGCAAAACTAAGAATTCTGTGATAAGCTTTCACAATTCCATTGGTCCAAACGATTTTTGATGGATAGTTCTCATTCCTCAACTCGTTTTATTTTTATTATTCCTCGCTTCGGGGATTGAAGAGTGATGCTCTCCGATGCGGGCGGAAAGCTTAAAATCAGTTCTGAAATAAATACGGCAATAAAAAACGGCCAAGTCCGTGCGCATTTGTCATTGAGTGCTGTTATTTTTAGCGAGAAAGAAGGGAACACATTGCCCACCACGACGTTGTCCTGTATTTCGCTTATCAGACTGGCATTCGAGGCGAGAATGATTCAGCGCCGTCTGCCGGTCGCCACGTGTACTTCATTACGGAAATTTTTTTGAGGAGAAAAACTCTTTATTTCACATGCCTAAGGCTCTAATGGTTAAAAAAAAAATATCACATGATAATAATAAGCTTTTCAGAGAAAAGCTTTGCTAAAAATGTTCCTTTTACAAAATAAGTGCTTTAAGCATTATATTATGTACAGTAAACTCCCGATTATCGGCGGTTAGATTATCCGCGGATCTTTTCAAATTTTTAATGGTACCATATGTAGTAATATTATAGTCATTAAATGTTTTTAAACTTATGACTGTGTTATTATTTGTTTTTAGCAATTAAGTATATATTTTTACATTCAATGTTATCACTTTTAGCAATAATTTAAATGTATGTGTGAGTGTTATTCATATTTTACTATACACTAGTATCGTTTTTTATCTATTATTCGGATTATTCGCTTATCAGCGGTTACCGTGCCATCCTATTCCGTGGATAATCGGGAGTTCTTTTTATCATAACTTCTCGGTTTTAAGTTACATTTGTCGTATAAGTGAAAAGAAAGAATAAATTTTTACTCTTAATTTAGTTGAACTTCTCAAAGAATTCGTTCTTTGAATATGTTACTTAATGCATATTTTATTTTGTTATTTGATACATTCGTGTTGTATCGACTCCTCACCACGAAAATGTGTACTAAATAATACAGACATTTGTAATTTCATAGAAAATGTATAAAAAAAAGTTTTTTTTTGTGTGTGGGGGGGGGTATGTGTGTGTAGGATAGTATGTATGGGCGCTAGTTGTATGGGTTGTAATCTACCCATTTTGTTTTAATGTAGTGATAAAAGTTTATAACTTTCGGTGATTGTTCTCAAAGGTTCATTTATGTACCTATGTATATAATTTCAATTAATTCTCAGCTCTTCATTATCAAAATATAGTATTTTGGTCAAAAAACAAATAGAACTTTCTCGTAAAAACCGGGTCCGAAACGTCGCGCCTCACGGTGGAGTATTTGACTGAAAATCCTGGCCAAAACTAGTTTGAAATTTTCACTCTTCTGAAGGCAACACCCTTCTGTGTGTTTGTGCGCTGTACGGCGAAGCTATCATACTTATAGACACGAAACTTGGCATACAAGTTGTCTGAAAGGTCTAATATTATAATTTGAGGCTCGATTTTTTAAATTTGAGTTAGAAAATGAAATATTGAATGTTTTATCCACGGTTTAGACTTTTACATGTTTACTATTGTAAAAATGATCCTAGTAAATGTAGAAAAAAAAAAAAAAAACAATGCATTAGTAGATAGGAAAAATAATTTTCTTCAAAAGTATGATTTGTTTGAATTTCTAACGTAATTACCCGAATTTCTAGGAATTTACAAAGGGAGGTCACTTTCTCGACTTTTTTCAATTATTCAATCAATGTAAACTAAAATTCCTGCATCCCATATTCAAATAATGTTATGGGTCTGAAAGTTTTTAAGTAAATAATATAAACACCTTACCTTTATTTAAAGCAAAAATGGGGAAGTTATGTTGTTCACTGATTTATAATGAATTTTTTTCAATGAGTAGAAATAAAAATTTTCAATAATTTTCACTCGATCTGAAATGGATGCAACAGTTGGCTGCTTGCCAATAATGCTCAGACAAGTGATAAGTAAACATGTTTGATGCGATATGGCTGTTTTTTTCCATCTTTTCCTTCGAACATATGTTTTTTCGTGCACTGTTCGAAAAAAAAAAAAGGCGGTTAAAAAATCCCAGTGTTCTGTACAAAACACTAATTTAAAACCAAAGAAATAATCAATTTTATCCCATTCGTTCGGTTTCAATCATTAAAGCCCTTAGTCAATCATGAACAAAAAGAGTTGAAGACTAGTGTTTTGGGGTTACAAGGAACCTTTTTTCCATTGTAAAAAAATAAATAAATGAACTAGGAAATTATAACTGTAAAAACACTCAAAAATGGATATTCAAAAGCTCTTTGTTTTTGAATTTTATATATTGTATATATATATATGTAAGATGTGAAACTTTTTATATGCATAAAGTTTATACAATTCTCATAAAAACTAATTTTTATTCATTTTTTTTTTTTTTTTTTGCAAATAAAAACTAAAACTAAAAGACAAGTATAAATTATGAAATCATTTAAAGCAAAATTTGTCCCTGACGCCTATGTAACCACCCCCTCCCTGCAATATCGTCTCCGTTTACCTCTGAAATTTGGTAGATTAAGTATGATTTAAGATACATTCTCTAGCTCTGACCGGATGTTGATATTCGATTTCGAGAGTGCAAGGCCGGATTTTTTGAGGGGAACCAATACCTTTATAGACTCCAATGAATTATGCGCAAGCCTGGACTCTCCGATGCCAGTAAACACTACCCATACCTTGGGTCTATCCTTAGTTACACATAGTGTAATGTGTCCCGCTAAAAAACAAAACGCCCCGCTAATGAACAAAAACTTGGAACTAAAATTCAATATAACTTCCATTTCACAATGAGTAGGTAAAATGTCTCAAATGTGGATAGTTCGCTAGCGTTAGGAGAAAATTACAAATATACTGCGTATAAGGGGGGAAAGACCCCCACCCCCTTCCTCGGCACATTATTTGCAACAACGATCTGAAAAAATATAAATGTTTATTTATTTTACCTAAAATTTATCTCAATTTTAAGGAAGAGCAAATTTTCTTTGCGAGGTCGCAAAATAATTTAATTTATTACCTCATTAACGTACATGAGAAAATTAACATAATTAAACGCAAGCACATATTTTAGGGGAGCAATGATACCCTTTAACGATGCATAAAGGTAAGCATTTCGAAATTAATTGGATGATTCTCATCCCATAGCTTACTTCTTTATGCGTTGATGAAGCGGTTTCTCGTAACCCTGAAACTCGTGTCGCAAATTTTATTGTTGTTTGTGTGCTTAAATATGTTGATTTTTTAATTCAGTAGTACTTATGATAACTTGTTACGAATTTATTAAATCTTTGTAGGTAAATTCAGTTTAAAATCATGACTTGTCACAAAACGATCGAATTATGCACTTTAAAAAATTTAAAAAAAAATCATTAAAAAAAGGGCAGTTGTAGGCGGAAGATTTTTTTGCTGAAACTAGCACTACAGGCTTTGCCAAATACGATGCAACTTTCAAAACAGCCTGACAGAGCCCGACACCCATTTAAAAAGCTTTCTCTAGTTCTGAATTGAGGCGAAAAGCATTTAAAGATCTCCCGCACCAAGTTTTCTTTATTTTTTTTATAAAAAGAAAATTAAAATATGTACTTTGATTTATAATTAGCACAAAAAGCCCTGACATTTCTTTATCCCTTAAAATGATTTCCATTCATTTATAAAGCCGCAAAAAAAAATCTACATTGAAACGTAATAATTAAGCTGAAACGTAACAAAAAAGCGAAAATTCTTATAGAAATCTCATCTTTTACCGAGGCTATGAGCAGTTGTACGTGACTCAAGTTTCCAAAACAGGTGTCGATCGATGCACCTGTTAGTCAACTATTATAGAATAAATTTTCATAAAAATCGGGTAACTTTTTAGTTTTGGACGTTTATCCAGGAATTTCACGTAAATACTCCACTGTGCGACGCGCCGCTGTTGGGAAACGCTAGTGTAGAGACGTCAGGTTGTTTTCCCCGTACTGATACTACTCTTGCAAAGAAACAACTTTTACAGAATTATTCGCAGTAAATTCCCAACAAATCCTGTAACGTTTGTTACTGGCAATGGTTATTGCCAGGCTGGGGAAACAAACAAATTATATTAACACACTTTTGGTGATTTTTGAAAGTGAACTGTTGATGAGTGAAGACTAACCAGAGAACCAAACGAATAGTGTAATAAAAAAATTGAAGTAGGTGACATTTTCTTTTCTTTTTTGAAGCAAAAAGTTTTTACCCTCGCGCCCTGTTATCGAGATATAAAATCTTAAACTGTGTCGAAATTTTAAGAAAGGTGCCAAATTTAAATACGGCGAGATAGTGAAAGCACCACACGGTCTGCATTTAAGAAGACACCCTTCTGCAAGCTCGTGAAAGTTGTCTGCATAAGTCACTGAAACTTGCTAAATTTGGCAAATTTTCTTAAAATTTCGGCAGATTTGAAAATTTCGATAATGGGTAGACGAGAGCAAATAGTTAATGCATCCAGAAACATATCTTATACTTGCTCTTTTAATTGCTACTAATTTAAATTTTTTTTTGTTTTTTTATTATCGTAGCACCGTATGGTTTTCTGGTAGCGTTAGGACGGCATTCTGGGAGTTCCGCGTATTCTTCAGCGGATAATAATTTTATGCAATTCAATTAATTCAATTGAATTACATAATTGTAATTTCAAATAATTTTACGTAAGCGTCACCATTAATTTAAGCTGACACTCTGGAAAAAGTTGTTTTTTAAAATTTAGTGATCATACATTTTCTTCTCCAACAGGTCAACAAATGCGAAATAACTGGTTTTCACGGGGTTTACTTGTCATGTAGAAGGTTACTAAAAACATTTATTCATGACATTCCCCTTCCCAGACATTTTTGACGAACAATTTAGGTGTTTTCATCTGTCCCATAAATACTGGACTCATAACTAAATGGAACCAGCTAAATTTTTCATTCTCCCTGTTGTTGTTGTTATTATTATTATTATTATTATTATTATTATTATTATTATTATTATTATTATTATTGCTATTATTATTATTATTATCCTTATATATTATTTCTGTAGCCTGTTTTTGGTTTCTACGCCAGATTTTCCTCAATTCTTGCTCGATTTCTTTGATTTACGCCTTATTTTAAAGCTTATGGTGCTGGCTACTGACGAAAAATAGACCCATGGTCTAAAAATTGTTTTTTTCAGCCGAAAAACCTGTTTTAAAAAACCAGAATGATGTTTTCGGTTAAACTTATAACTTTAAATTGCGCTATGACCGACAGAGCTGAACAGCTTGATCGGCAGAGCGTTCTCTTCGTAACCAGGAGATTACGTGTTCGGGCCCACGTCCGAACAATCTGCATCAAAAAATTAGAGAAATATCGCACATTACATGAACACTTAATTAAGTGAATAACGACTATGAAGGAATAGAATAAATGAGAAGGAAACGCTCCTTGGTGATATGAAAACTTGAAGCGACTTTGTGCTAAATTACTTCGGAATTGTACGTTTTTTTTTCTTTTTAAGCTTTGGCTCTGGTAAGAAAATTAAAGCATAATATAAGCGAAAATATAAGTAACAGGTTTAAGATTTCAGACTACAATAGAGCTGTTTTTTGTTCAGAAAAAAATAATAAATCGTATATTGAAATATATATTCTTCTAATGAGTTTTTGACTCTTTGTACAAATAAAAAAATTACTACCTCAATTTAAAGGGTAAAATATATATTTTTTCTTCTTTTTGCAAAAAAAAAAAAAAAAAAAAATAGCTTATCACATTTTTACTACATTTGAAAAGCTACGCTTAAAAAAGAGCGTAGTTCAATTTATTTTGTATTTTAACCGTGCTGTTAAATGATGAACACGTGCTGCCATCTAAGTCATAACGGTTCAAGCAGCCTGCGGTAACAAATTGTAAAAATTTTCAAGAAAATAAAAAAGTTTCTTCAATATCTTATCTTATATGTTATTCCCTTCTCATTTTAAAACTTATCAGGCTGGCTAATGAAGAAAAATAGACTTACGGTCGAAAAATCAAGTTTTCGAAAACGCCCCTTGCTGTTTCAAAACCTTGATGCTGCCTGTAGTTCTTATGCATTTTTTAAAAGCCAAGTTCTAATGCAGTTTTCCATTTTTTACGTCGCTTTCGGCCAAAAAAAAAAAAAAAATAGCCTGTGTGTGTGTTCATATTTTAATAAAGCTTAAAAGCACTGGACTTAGTTGTTCGGTTAAATTGATAAGTTTTTTTCGGTAGAGCGTTCGGCTATTAACTATCTGAACTTCGGACAAGTTTGGGCTGTCCGAAAGAATATCAAATTTATATTAATATTACGCATTACATGTACTCATAACATACAAACGTAATAAAATAAATGCAGTGGGAATGCTACTTGGTGTTTTGACTCCTTTATGCAGGCTACAGTTATCATTCGGATAAGTTGACTGTTAATCGAAGAGTGTTCTTCCTTTTTTTAAAGCTTTGACTAAATCCAGACCACTCAGCATAATGTAAGCATAAAAAAGTATTAAATTTACCTAAAGGGAATCCTTTTTGTGCAGAAAAACATTTTCATTGTATGCTGAAATGTAGATGTTTCTAATAGCAGTGTTCGACCTTTTGTACAAATGAAAAAATACTACGCCAAATTAAAACTACGAGTTTAACCCAGGAAACCTTTAATTTTTTATTCGCGCGAATACGATATAAAGCTTTAAAATTATTATCAACTTCATTAGCAAGAAATCATTTTCTACTCCTCTGCTTATGTATCGCTAATTATATTTATCGATCATTTATATATCCTTATATATTATTTCTGTAGCCTGTTTTTGGTTTCTACGCCAGATTTTCCTCAATTCTTGATCGATTTCTTTGATTTACGCCTTATTTTAAAGCTTATGGTGCTGGCTACTGACGAAAAATAGACCCACGGTCTAAAAATTGTGTTTTTCAGCCGAAAAACCTGTTTTAAAGAACCAGAATGAGGTTTTCAGTTAAACTTATAACTTTAATTTAATTAAAAAAATACTACCTCAATTTAAAGAGTAATATATATATTTTTCTTCTTTTTGCAAAAAAACAAATAGCGTATCACATTTTTACTACATTTAAAAAGCTACGCTTAAAAAAGAACTTAGTTCAAATTATTTTGTATTTTAACCGTGCTGTTAAATGATGAACACGTGCTGCTATCTAAGTCATAACGGTTCAAACAGCCTGCGATAACAAATTGTAAAAAAAAAATTTTTTAAATAAAAACACTTCTCGGCAAGAAAAAAAATTTGAAATTACCTGTGGGGTTTTTTTTTTCGGTAGAGCGTTCGACTATAAACTGTATGAACTTCGGGCCAGTTCGGACTGTCTGACATAATAGCAAATTTACAGTAATATTACGCATTACATGTACTCATAACATACAACAGATAACACATGTAATAAAATAAATTGCAGTGGGAATGCTATTTGGTGTTTCGACTCCTTTATGCAGGCTACAGTTATCATTCAGATAAGTTGACTGCTAATCGAAGGGTGTTCTTCCCTTTATTTCTTTAAGCTCTGACTTCGTCCAGACTACTGAGCATAATGTAAGCATAAAAAAATAATTAGATATACCTCTAGGGAATCCTTTTTGTGCAGAAAAACATTTTCATTGTATGCTGAAATGTAGATTTTTCTAATAGCAGTGTTCGAACTTTTGTACAAATGAAAAAATACTATGCCAAATTAAAACTACGTGTTTCAACCAGTAAATCTTTAAATATTTATTCTAATACGATATAAAACATTAAATTTGTTATCAACTTCATTAGTAAGAAATCATTTTCTACTCCTCCGCTTTCGGCTGAAAAAAAAAAAAAAACATTTTGTCTACGTTTGAAAAATTACACTTAAAAAACGGACTCAGTTTAACTGGTTTTGGTTTTAAATTTTAAGTGTTCGATTAAAAGAAAAACAAGTGCGGGATTTTAAGCCGTACAGGTTAAAGAAGCCTGCTATGGGAAAATGTTGAATATTCGAAAATAAAAACACTTATTTTTTCAACCGAATTTATTACTTCTCTAGAATGTTTGTTTCAATCGCTACGTGAGATTTTCTTCATTCTTTAATCAAATTCCATGTTTTACGAATAATTTTAAATCGTATCATGCTGGCTAATGACAAAACATAGACGCATAATCTTATTATTTTTTTCGGCGAAAAACTTTTTTACTGTGTTTTATTACGCATTACTTCAATGAATAGCATTCGAAAAGGAAGGCACAGTTGCTGGGTTTGTTGGAGCGTCGTACTGTTCATCAGAATGGCACCAGTTCGAATCCGTGCTACTAAATATATCTTTAATGTTTCTTTTTTTCCGTCAGATGCTCACATGGGCAGGACTGTATTTGCCACAACCTGTTTTTTCACATGCAAAATTACTGATTTTTCACGTGTCACTCAGCCACACTTTTAATGATTTTTATATTTGCATTGAAAATACGTACAACCAAAAGGGGAGCGATGATCAAATTATCACAACGTTGTATTTAACGAGGTTTTGTTACTGATGTCTTCAAATTACATGCCTTCTCTTTTGGGCTTACTTTTTTCGGTTTTTCTTCATAATATTCTTTCTTTGAAATTTTTAAAGAGCGAAATGCCTTACGAAACGATTCGAAGTACTGTGCGGAGTTCCGCACAGGTCGACTAGTTATTATTATTATTATTATTATTATTATTATTATTGCTATTATTATTATTATTATTATTATTATTATTATTATTGGAAGATTGAGTGCTGAAGTAAATTCCATTATATATGCAAAACTTTTAAGATCTATCATTGGAGCAAACCTAACCTTGCAGCCGATCTAGGAAGATTGGTCGTCAAGCATTTTGGGCTCTGGAAACATTGGGCGCCGAGCACTTTGAGCGCCAGGAACTTTGGGCGCTGAGCATTTTGGGCGTCGGGCATATAGGGCGCCGGGAACATTGGGCGCCGAGTATATTGAGCTCATGTTCTTGGCCCGGCGCCCAATGTTCCATACGCCCAAAGTTCCCGGCGTGCAAAATGCTCGGCGCCCAAAGTTCCAGGTGCTTAATGTTCCTGGCACCCAAAATGCTAGGCGTCCAATTGACGGCTCCCAATCTTCCCATTTCGCTTAGCAGCGTCGTACCGCTGTGACTAAGGTTTGTATAGCCTTTACAATGCTACCAAGTTAGGTTTGCCCCAACAACAGTAAATTCCCATCACACATTGTGTTGACGGTATTTGTTTCGAACACAGCCTCACTTAAATATTTATGGTTACTTCACACATTTTCTCAATTTCTGTTCTTCCTTTTCCAGCATGTGACACCCAAACTCATCAAGCGTGCCATCTTCTCTCTTTGGCTGACCGCGCTTCTCTTGGTGTGTCTGCCATTTTTCGGATTCGGTCTCTACTATGAAGAATTTCCCGAAGGAACGAGCCCCGGTGTGCATCACTGTACCAGATACCGACAAGGACAGGACCCCGGAGACGTTGCGTACGCTTTCCTCATGTTCTCAGTCGGTAATCTGCTGTGCGTCGTCATCGTCTGCTGCAACCTGGCAGTGGTGAGAGCCTTGTGCCGCATGGGGAGGAAGAGTCACGCCCACTGTGGAAGGACCACAGTCCGGAAGGACAGCAGAGAGTTGTCCTACAACCACGCGACACAAGAAGAGTTGTCATTTGCAAGACTTATGGTCGTCCTATGTGTCTTCTTCGTCGCATGTTGGGTACCACAAATGGTAGGTAGAGTCAAGTATGAGGTGCATTCAAATTGTGAGATTTTTTTAAAGTTCAAGCACATGAAAGATAGGAATCGTCTGAAACTTCTCAATGGTACACTGAAAAACAAAATCCTGAAATTTTATGGTAAAAAAAAAAGTGGCATCCATGGCAGTATTTTTTTTTAACCGAAAAACCATATCTTACTCTAAAATTTAACGGTAGAAAAACAAGAAGACTGTGGCTAATTGCACCGAATAACAGAGAGAGTGAGTTATAAACACGGGGGATCGAACACGCGATCTTCCTTTCTCGCTTTTCAGCACACTAGCCACTACACCGAATAGAGCTCGCCAGAGGAGCAAGAATGGGAAATTTCGCTGTCCAATGTTTTCGAGTGGACAATTTTTAATGCAGCAAGAAGTGTTGGCTCATTTGACCGTTCGAAATTTTATACTTCTAATGGCAAAGGTTAAGGTAATTTAATCAATGATAGTCGACTTTTATAAGAAGTTTTTTTATACAGAAGTTTTACACAAAACTGAGTTTTGCGGTATCATTTTATTTGAATCGGGAAGATTTCGATAATTGGGAAATTGGCGATTTTTATCCATTGGCGTCTTTTTTTTTGGCACCAATGCCAGCTTGATAAATGTTTTTCCTTTGCATAAGTTAATAGAGAGTGGAGAGAAACATATATATATATATATATATATATATATATATATATATATATATATATATATATATATATATATATATGTATATATATATATATATATATATATATATATATATATATATATATATATATATATATATATATATATATATATATGACTTTCACAGGGCAACATGGTATCCAAAATGAAATTATTCCTGCCAAGAATTTGATGGCCACGCCAATTTCCCAATAATCGAAATATCCCCTTTCTTCAGTTTTTTTTTTTTTTTTTTTTGAGATTAACATACAAAAAAGCTTTGGATCTATTTTTTTTTTTTTTTTTTGGCGCCAAAGCCTTAACAGGCTATGCTTTGCCACATACAGAAAGCAAAATTGGAATAAATTATTACTGTTTGGTATTGTGAGTACATGTGAAAATTATATCTTTCCAGATGTACAGTAAACGAATGTATAGGAGTAAAAATAAAAATTGTTAGAAACAGGGAAATTGATGTAAGTTTTCTCAAATATTCAGTAATGAATGTAGTCGAATTTCGACAGCTGGGCGAACACTAGTCATAATTAACAAGTGATATAAAAGTCATTCCATTGAAACCTTTTGCTACGCGAATGTAGTAGCAAATGAGATTTTCCTTCATTATATAGAACCCTAAATTCCCCTTTAATACATAAAGGAAAAGGCGTAAATGTGGGCGCCCTCTTTTGCTTTTGATTTAAAGTTACTTTCAATTCGATCATCTTTGTTTGCGATCATCAGTTTGGAATAACCACAACAAAACTGAAAGCAGAACCAACAGCCTGCTTATTGCCTTCAGCTCTGCTTTGGCTATTCCAGTCTGAGAACCCTGCACAACAGTGAAGCTGCACTCTCTGGATGCCGTAAAGAGCTGCTTGGTACTTGATTGTAGTTCTGTCTTGACCCCGAGCAATGTTATGCTGTTAACCATGCTATTTGTCATTAGAAATTCAAAAAAAAAAAAAAAAAAAAAAAAATCCACGAATGATTCTAAAATTGCTTGTATTATTGCTCTTAGATATGAAAGAATTGAAACTGATATGGTATGCAATACTATAATAAAGAATTATATTTTAGAAAAAATCACGGAAAAAGGATTCCGAAATTCTCGGAAACGTTTTTGAAAATTGTTTGGAGAATTCCGAAATACTCGGAAACGTTTTCGAAACTTTCATGAACCACAGCTGCACAGAATACTCAGAAACATTTCTGGAAATTACGGAAAGAGGATTCCGAAATACTCAGACACGTTTCTGGACATTACAGAAAGAGGATTCCGAAATACTCAGACACGTTTCTGGACATTACAGAAAGAGGATTCCGAAATACTCAGAAACGTTTTTGAAACTTTCATGAACCACAGCTGCACGATATACTCAGAAACGTTTCCGGATTTTTTTTACAGTGCATAGAGCGTTAATTTTAAACTCATTATTGTTGTCACTTGTCACAACACATTAATGAGATGATAAATAAAGGTGGGCACCCTCTTTTCTTTTTGATTAAAAATTACTTTTAATTTGAAAAATTCTAGATTTTTGTCTTTCATTAACAACTATAACAAGTATCCTAAATACGAGAAGACAAAACACACAATCATCAATAATTTCACTTCCAAAATGGCGATTTACAAAAAGGTTTTTTAAAAAAAAGGACCAGAAAAAATGGGGTGTAAATATGGGCCGTCTTCAAAAAAAAGTCACCAAAAAAATTTAAAAAGCAGGATAAAACTGTACAAAATGGTAGATAATTTATTTAACACAGGATTTAAAAAAATATTTAGAGAAATCGCAAAAATAACTGGCTCGTTCATCCACGATCTAAGTGTGCTCACATTTGGCACATAACACATTTCCCCCACACCTGTCCCCGAATGTCTTCAGAGTACTTTCCATGCAAATTGCATAACTTGAGAAATAATTTTTTCTGCTTTTAAAAAAGAGGCATAATTACGGGCATCATTTAAATGGGGGCGCATATTTACAGTTTACACCAACTACACCTAAGAAAGATGATCACTATCACATGTAACGTAAAAGCGTGCGTGACTAAAGGTGCGCTTCAAAAAGTAGCTTAAGATCTCCACTTTCATGATATGACTGTGAAATTGATTTTAAATAAGTATAAGAACAGGAGAAGAAAACGATGTCACATACCTCTTAAGAGTATGCAGTCCAGAAAAACACCGATTTGCACAATAACTCACGCTGTATCCGCAGTACTTGAAAGAACGTTTCTAACTGCTCTCTGCTATCTTATATAAGTAAATGGCACCATATACAGTGCTGGTAAAAAAAAATTGCATCACCCTCGCATTTTCATAACAATGGTATTATGTGAGAAGTTTCGGTCGACAGATTAACGATGAATGCATGTGAAATTCTGCAAAACTTATGAAATAAACATTTAACAGCAAGAATCCGATAGTTGTTTGCGTAGATCGGGGCTGTTTCCGGGCCAAGGCAAACGGCTGACCCCATGCTCATTTTTCCATTTCTGAACTTGCGTGTGAGTTTAGAGAAAAAAATGCAATTTTTTTTTTTACCACCACTGTACAGTACTCGCCGCCAATCTTCAGTACCTCCCGTAGCCTCTAAGGAGGGTTGCCTATATTTACACCTGTGCCCGTTTTCACACCTTTTCCTCTTTTTATTGCATATAAAGGAAATTCATTAGGAAATACAGTCGGTCTTCGATTTAACAACCCTCTATCTAACGAATTTCGCGATTTAGCTAGTTTTTCTTTTTTCCCGCCTAAAATGAAGGTAAAAACCCCTATTTACCGAATATTAAACCCCGGTTAAAGAATTATTTGAACAGTCGAAAAAAAATTGTTTTTATTAATTTGAGTTTGGAAATATTGGTCTGTTTACAAAATGTTGTTATCCATATTGTCCGAAGCAGAAAAAGACTTTTCTTGGAATCAGCCATTTTTAAGGGGCGAGGGGGCAACCAATGAATTGCGATTCAGATGCAGAAGACGACAATGAAACTCCCATTAAAACTGTTACTTTACATGGCATGGAAACTAAAAACATACTTCATCCAGCAGCCTGTAAATGACACAGTATTTTCTTCTCTCCACTAAGTCAAAAGTGAACTAGTATTTCGAGTCTAGGAAATTGTCAAACATCTAGTACACACTTTAAATTTTCAAATTAGCTAGTGTGTAATGAGTCGTGGAATGTGAATAAAAAGCGTACACTTTCTAATTATGGATATTTTTGCGCAGTTGCTTATTAGAGCTTTTAGAAAAAGTAAGTGCGATTTTTAATTTTTTTCTCACATCCCGATATTACGAATAAACTCGATTCTACGTATAAAAGTTTCGGTTCCGATGAATTCGTTAAATCGGGGTTCGACTGTATTTTTTAAAAAAAAGTTTTTGTTTTTTATTTATTGTCTGGGGTTCTGGGAGGACAAAGAAAAAAAAGGTGCAAAGGAGTATGGGCGCCCATATGCAAAATTTTAAGGGGTGAGTGGGGTCAGATATTTTCCCCATGGTTTAGCAGGATATTTTCTCCATGGAAACCGATTTCAGTACAGATTAGTGTTATTAAAGTTTGACATTTTTAATAACTTATTCATCAGCTGTTGGAAAAGAAAAGTTTTAACATTTTTGCAAAGAAAAAAAGTACTAAAAGCAAGGAAGTTCTAATTTCAAAGGGGGAGCTTGAGCCCCCCTCCCCCCCCCCATATGGGCGCCCTTGCAGAGGACCAATTTTCGGAAGAGCCCAAAAACTATCTGCTTTAAATCATGAAAAATTTATCATGATGAGTAAAACTAAATAATACAGGGTTTAATTCATTTTAAACTATATCAATGTTTTCTTCCCCTAATTATGACGTAAATATTTCTTTGAAAGCTGAATTAGTAAATTTTGAAATGTTTCCCAATGATATACATATCAATGAATACTTTATCTTTAATATACGTATTTTCTCACCTTTCGGCCAATGAATTGTTCCAATTTCTTCATCTGAAAGCCGATCTCAAATTTTATTCTCAAAACGGAATTTAAGTTTTCAATGGACGCGAATTGTTCTAAAATATGACAGATCAATTTTCTGTTTGACATATTCTTTTTTTTTTTTTCTTTTTTTTTTGTCCAATGTTTCGATTCATTAGATGCACCTTCAATTACAGTTTCTCAGTCTGACTGAAATTTTATCTACCACTAGGTGACCATCGTGATGGCCCACATAGAACCTGAGAACCAATCCCATCCTTTTTATCGCATCGCCGACGTCTGTATGGCTCTCAACTTCACTCTGGACCCTGTCGTCTACGTATTATCGAGGCGGCCTCACAGGCGAGGTTTACGCAAACTTTTAAAGCCCCTCTGCCAATCATGTTGGAGCCACGAAGGAAGGACCCCGTCTATGAGGTCATCCCAAGACAAAACACCAACCCATTGCCGTAAGTAGAATATACGCTGTGATTCTCAATCTGTGATCCACGGATCACTAGCGGTCCGCGACAAATTTTCATGTGGTTCGCGAACAGCTGGTGAAAATTAATCTATGCCACTTTTATAGCTGTAACTAAATTTATTAAAGAAAACTTTTGGATTCATCTCATTTCACCTAATATAGTTGTTGTGAAAATATTATTTGTATCGTCTGTAGTCCGCTTAGGATTCGGAAGGGTCAAGCGGTCATCAGTAGTGAAAAAGTTGAGAACCACCTCTGTAGTGGGCGCACACCCATTGCGACAGCATCAAAACATTCGTTTCGAACTTTCAACACATATCATCGTCCTCGCGTTGACTCATTGACATTTTCCATTCCATCGTTAAAATTACTTTACCAGAAACGTGTGATTTCTTGATTGCACTATGGCGTCGCTCGGAACCAGTGGAAAATGGAGCCACGGCAGGTAACCGGGCATTTGCCCGGCAAGCCGCCTTTTTTTGGGGCGAATTGAATTTTACAATTGTTGTTGTTGTTTTTTTAATCTAAAATATTTATGGCAATTTTATAATAACCCAGGAAAATTACGGGGTTTTTTTTCTTTTTTTTTTCCAGCGAAACAAGAAAGTAACCCCTACAAAAGTATTGACAAAAAGAAAAGAAAAAAAGAACAACTCGATAAACTCACATCGTGAGAGCGTCTCATGTCTTTCTATTTGCCGCAAATTTATCAGCCGTTGAGATGATATTGCTGCATGCATTGCTAAGGAATTGCATTATTAAATTACTGTCCCACAACGAGATATGTCTCCGATTCCGATAGTTGCTCTCGTAGGTCGTAGGGAGACATCAATAACGTCACTGAGACTGGCTGTAGATAGAATACACCCATGATGGACAATCACTCCTGATGGGAACCTTCGTGGCTGTTGTTCTCAGCAATGTCTCTCACAACCAAGCGATGAGGAAGGAATTAATGACGGATGGAAACAGTAGGCCGTATTCCTCTTCATCTTCTCAGGGCCGTCAATAGCCTCCTTGTCAGTTTGGTCGTCAGATCTTCCGCCCTTCCCGGAAAAGTTATAAAACTTATGCCACCCCGATTATCTCGATCTTCGATTGCTCGAAAACCTTGATATGAAGAAAAACGATTCTTCCCCTTGATTTTGCATACTTATCTAATGTTATTTTTCACTCTTATGTAGAAGAGTGTTAAATCAAAACCTTTGATGTCGAATATTTTTCGAAGTCAAATATAATTTTGCCGGAAAAACTGCAGTGTATTGTCTCGAAACAACTCGAGGAATGTTTCCAAAAATTTCTCACACTCTTTTTTATTTCTCTCAGGGGCTAGGAATGATTCGGAAAAGCTTATTTACTGCCACTTTTATTCTACATCCCGGGGGTGTCAGAAAATGTAAGTTCTGAGAAGTCCAAAAAACCTACCTAAAACTTTTCGTTCCCTACTCACGCCATTTCGTTGGACCTTTTGACTCTATTTTCACTTCCGTAAAAAGGGGTGATGAACGGAAAATCCCTTTAGAGACACAGGAAATGGTGCAATCCTGTGTCCAACTTCTTTTGTTCTAGGGAGCTCGAACCTCGTTTGAAACCGTTCCACAACTTCGGCAGTCCAAATCTTTGATAAGTTTAGTCGTTTTAAATCACTACATTTTGCTACGTCACTAGAGCGTTCTTTTTTAATTCATTTTTCACTATCATTTTAAAAATTATAATTTTTGTTATGGTATTAAGGCTTATTTTCAACTCTCATTGCATGTTACCACTTATTTTTAACTATCGTGACTTTTACAACATTATTTTATTATTATTCTGACCTTGTAATCTCGAAAACTCGATATCTCGAATGTTTTTTACAGTCCCTTCGACTTTGTGATATCGAGAGTATACTGTACATAGAAACATAGGGAAGTAAAATTTGAAAAGAGTGAATCAAAACAGCAGCAACCTTTTATTCTGTGCATGTTTAGATTGCTTCGTAAGTATAACATTCAAATGGATAAAGTTATAGTTTACAATTTTTGCAAATCGGACTTAATACATTTGTAATAAAATTCTCTGTTGTAATTTCTTTTAAATTTCTCATACTGTTTTCTTTTTTCATCTTTTCTTTATACAGAGGGAAGCAAAATTTCAAAAGGGGCGAATCAAAACAGCAACAGCAATAGTCACAGCTCTCAAAAGGAATGCATCATCTTGGAGCAAATGAACAAAATGAATCCAAAGTTGCGCATTATATTTACAAGCAACGTGCAGAAGAAAAATGGAAGTCAGACACCTTCAGTAAAAGAAGAGTCAACCTAAAAGGATTCCTCACGCATTTTTTGGGAAAAATAGAGGGAGGAGATTGATTACTTTTAGTCTGATGTATTCAAACAAGCCGTACCCCTCAACTGCTGAAGAATCTTCGTAAGTGTTACGGATGACTAGGTGGTCAATGTTAGAAAATATTCAAGCCGCGTACCCTCCAACTGCTTTTGAATCTCCGTAAGTGCTGCTGATGACGAGGTGGCCAATATTAGAGGGTATTCAAGCCATACCTTCCAACAGCTACGGAATATCTGTAAGTGCTACGGATGACTTGGCGCCCAATATTAGAAGACAATCTAGCCAAACCCTCCAACAGATACGGAATCTCCGTAAATGCTGCTGATGACTAGGTGGCCAATATTAGAGGGTATTCAAGCCATACCCTCCAACAGCTACGGAATATCTGTAAGTACTACGGATGACTTGGTGGCCAGTATTAGAAGGCATTTTAGCCAAACCCTCCAACAGCTACGTTATCTCCGTAAGTGCTACGGGCGACCTAGGTGACCAATATTAGAAGGAATGATTTCAGCGCCCCGTGCCACAAGCAACTTCTTTTGTAGGTGAAACTCCTGTTCAATGCATAAAACGCACTGGTTGAATGCGTTTTACATGAAAATTTTTCATAATGAGCCAGTTGAAATGCTGTAAAAGACATGACACACTTTTTAATATAATGTACTTTAATGAGTTTAATATTGTAATATTGATGTATTGTAAACTTTCAAGCGAATTCATCTTTACATCTACAGCTGTTAATGCGAACGGCATCGAACTGTGTATGTCAGGGCCAGATTAAGGCACGGTTCCAGGGCACAAAATCTGTTGGTAAAAGTTTGATTTTTGACTCATTTCATATCGCACTATAAGAAAATGAAGATATTAAATCTAGAAGAAAAAAAAATCCCTGTAAAAATTTAATCTCTTTCGCAAATCCCATTTAATATAATTTGTTTATTGGTATATTGAGTAAAATCCATTTTATATAAAATTTGTGAAATGTCATTAAAGTCATAAACCACCATATGCTTTGAAATGATTAATGTTTCAGAAGTACATCATTTAAATATGTTTTTAAACTACATCTTGGCGTGTGTACTAACATTAAATAATGTTTCACAGAGCCCTTCACATTGACCAAAAAGCCGCCTTGCTGCAGATTTTTTTCGAACAGTAATAAAATCTTCATGCAGGGATAAAAACCAGATCATAGCAGGTAGAATTTTCAATTTACTCCTTATCTCGTACTAAGGAATAGATCAGCCGCAGAATTGCTCAACTGCAAGCTGCACTGTAAACGGGCTAATCGTTTATCCGTATTTCCAACTTTAAGCCGGTTCATTGAAATTCCTTTGTAAATAAATGGTTTATCGGGTTGACTTTATCCTAAAGCAGCCGCTATTAATATATAAAAACGCTAACAACAAACGCTAATAACAGCTTAAACAATTTAAACGCTATTTAATACATTGATTAAATAGCGTTTAGGGAAACTTGGTGAATAAAAAAAACTAAAGTTTTTTCTATTGTTATTGTATTGTCTATTCCTTGTGTTTCTGCAGCTATTGTTTTTTGCGTAATTACACCTTTCTTTCACAATGGGGTCGTTTCCAAAATTTTAAAAGTATTTTTTTTTCTGAAAGATCCTGCTTAAAAACATGGGATCTACATATTTTTTAAATAATTTGACTAAGTTTAATATTTTTTTTAAATAATTTTTTAATCGGTGCGCTTTCATTGTTTACGCTTCTGTCCGATGACATCACAAATGATGAAATGCCATTCACAGAGAATAATATTTAATTCGCATCTTTACTCACGAGTTCTGGCAACGATATGGTTGAAGCAAACGTAGAGCGCAATATTTCATTCTCTTCATGATTATCATAACGTGGAAACGCGGCAGGCAGATGCAACAAAGTACATCATTTGTGACGTCATAAAGAATACGCCTTGTTTTCAAAATCGGACATTTGAAAAAATTAATTAAAAATTAAGTGTTGGGAAAATAAAAGTTTTTTTTCCCTCGCTCCATGTTTTTTTTTTTTGCTTATTATATCAATTTCAGTGACTAAAAGTAGTACTTTTGACTGAAGGAACACCCCATTACAGAAGTAAAACATTATACAACATAGATTTTTTTTTTTTTTTTTTTTGAAAACTCGCAACAGTTCTGAAGCAAAAATATTATATATTTATTTCTTATTTTACTAGAAAAATTATGTACCTTTTACAGTTTGGTCATTATTCATATGGATGTGTTTTCATTCGTCGGTTTTAATCATTTATTTGGTCATATACCTGTGCTAGAAGCAATTCTGCAGTCTATTCATATTCTTCATATGTATGTATGTTTGCATCACAATTTTTTCAACGCTCTATAATTTTGTACATATTTCTGGGTTCCTTATAATCCCAAACTGCACATCAGATGTTCTGTTATCAAGTGTATTCGTTAGGATTACAATAAATGTTTTATGAACCTTATTGTCAGTCCGTTCATTTATTGAGGCTTGTATATATAAAATTTTTATTTGAACAGTTTAAAATGTGTGGATTTAATTCCTATTTGCTGGTCGCTGTTAAGCTAGAAATGGCAGGTACGAAGGTATCATTGGTTAGAACAAAATAAAATAAAATAAAAATAGTTACGCATATCCAATCAGCTACCGATGATCCGCCGATGATATTTGAATATTAGTGAACCACCGGTATATTTTTCCGTCGACTAAAAATTTTCCACCAGAAAAGTTCAAACAACCTGGTTGGCAGTATCACTGGAGAGCTGTGTTTATTTTAGGAAAATAGGACGTTCTACCCTATACTCGCTCACGCTCACCAACCCCCGAAGATAATATATTTCGTAATATATTAGCTCTAGTAATATATTTAGTTCTTTAGCTAACTGCTTGAATAGTTACTTCCTATGCCGGGCTGATGAGTGCTAGCAAGCACGAAACTGCAGTCCTCGGCTGGAATTGACTGAGTTGGCGGTGTATTTCATGTATTTCTGCCTCAGCACTGGCTATAGGGCAGTAACTTACTGAATATTGTCATAACACACTATAATAAGTATAAAAGGACATATATTGATGAGTTGACAGTTAATTTAATTGTCTTTACCTTTAATTTTTTGCTGTAATATAAGGCCTATTGACACCAGTCGCAAGTAAAATAGTTATCTTCCTCTTCGGCCCCAGAGCAGCTTTCATGGGCCCAATGACGACATTGGAAGACTTGGATCCATCCCTCACCACTCTTAGAGTGCAAATAAAGCTCATTGCAGTAAATGCAGGCAGTATTGTCATCCTCTTCACTGGACTCATCCCTAATTTGCTCCTTCGTCTTTTCTTTTTTTAGACGCTTTCGTTTTCTGTCTGTTCCTTTTTGGCATCTTTATAATGTCGCCTTTTCTTTGATTCTCTCTCGTTTATCTTTCTTTCAGGGTTTTTTTTTTCTTCCGTCCATATTTTTGATCTTCTTTCCATCATTTTTCTTTTTCTTTTCTTCTAATGCTGACTGAAGATGAAGCTTGTATGGGGAGCCCGTGAAATTTCCTTTTCTCTTTTCCTCCTTCGACTGCGTCTTTCTCTCAGTGTATGGGGGTAGTACCCGGTTTTGCCCCTCGTTTAGTACCCGGTTTTGCCCCTAACGTACCGCTTTCATAAAAAATGCCGTCATATGACTATACAGAACGCTACAGACAATTACTTAGAATGATAATGAAGGTAATTAAATGTTGTACAAAGAGCTACATACCTTTACTGTTGCAGAAACAGGAACGTAGTATTATCGGTCTAGTTTTGTTCACAAATTTTAAACAAAAACCACTCAAACAGAATTTTCTTTACAGGAACGAAAGAAGCGAGTCTATTGCGTTCTAATTCGGTCGCTGCTTTTGCATCAAGGTGAAAGGCAGTTCCTCTCTTGTCCACGCGATTGCAGCGCTTACAGGGGCTAGAAGAGGGTACCCGGTTTGCTCCTGACTTCCCGGTTTTACTCTACTTCCCCCTATATATATATATATATATATATATATATATATATATATATATATATATATATATATATATATATATATATATATATACTAGAGGACCCGACAGACGTTGTTCTGTTCAAACTTTGTAAATTGAAAAGTTAAAAAATTTCAACAAACTATCGAGTGTTTGAACCGTTTTGTAGGAAAAAATAAGTAAAAAGAAAATTTTTTAAGCTGCTTGGTGTCAGAATACGTCTATTTATTACAACTTGATTAATCTAATGCCCACTGAACAGTTGTTTTGTTAACTATTTTTTCTCCCGTACTTGATGGTCTGTACCTTCAGCCATACTCAAAGGATAAAAAGCGTCCTCAGATATTAAGTGTAAAAAACTAACTACCCACCTAGAACAAACGGGAAATCCCGCTGCAACATCCCCCATATGAAAAAGAATAAAACATCGAAAGGATATCGTTTAAAAAAATGATAAAGGTAAAAACAGTTCTCTGAATAAGCGAAAATCACTCATCCCCCCCCCCCTCCCGATGTAAAATAAACACATTATTCAACTAAAATGACTAAAAACTCTTTAAAAACGAAAAGCAATTCTTTGCAATTTAAAATATTGGAACTACTTTGATATACCCCCCCAAATCGGAAATTTGGCGACTTTTTTTCCTCGCCAAGCAAAATACCTGTTTTTGGCGTTGGCGCAAAATACCTGGTTTTCAACAACACTATATACAGTAGGCATATTGAAAGCTAAAAGATAAAAATAATTAATAGAAAAAAAATATAATTGGAAAATACAACCAGATTTGCGGCAAAATACAGCAAGTCAGAATCTGCTTGATCACTTCACAAAGAAATGGCGAATGAATGAAATGGCGCTAAAACATATATGAAATCCAAAAATTGTTGCCACAAAACTTTCAAAAAAAAAATCACTCAAAAAATGGTACAAAATACAAGAAAATACTAAATTTGGCAACAGCAAAAACCTAAAAGCTGAAAAAACCTAAATTGGCAACACCTAAATAAGAAACAGCAACCCTAAAATGTCCGTAGGGAGTGCCAGATTTGGCGCGTAATTTGGGGGGGGGGGTATATCAAAATTATACCAAAATATTTCGCCAAATAAACAAAAAAAATACAATAAATTACATTAACAGTAACTTTAAAATGTAAACAAATGATCACGCAACTCTATTGATTATAGCCAAAGTCGCCAAGCCACCACGTTACTGTAATCAAGCCGATCAGTGAGCGAAGCCAACTCCGACCGATTAGCAGCCTGATCTTTTGAACGAAAACTTTTATCTTACTAATATTATATATGCGAAAGTTTGTCTGTATGGATGGATGTATGGATGTATGGATGGATGTATGGATGTTTGTTACTCTTTCACGCAAAAACTACTGAACGGATTTTGATGAAACTTTACAATAATATAGCTTATGCATCAGAATAACACATAGGGTAGTTTTCGTCAAGTTATGGGGGGCAAAACCCCCTTAGGGGGGCAATAAAACACAATTTTTGTATAAATTCTCTAATATTGGGATGAAAAAATACTTGCACATATTTACATTATATGTCCATCGAAAGCTCTGATTTTTCTGCTGAAGATGGCACATGTTCGAAATTTCTAAGTAGAATAAAAAACGAGTTATGAGCTTTTTAGTTCCATGTTCGAAGGCTTTCCTTAACTCAATACAATATTTAGTGTATCATCTCAACTTCCTATCGATAACGACTATTGTTGTATTGTTGACTATCTTTGCTTTTCGTGGCTGTTCAAGGCTTTTCTCAAGTCAAATCTTGAAGTAAGATTTTTGCACAAGATTGGCAAATAATACATGATTTGGCTGATGATTTTCCATTTAAACGGAACTTTAATGTAATTAATGGTTTTTATTATTATTTATGCTGATTGAACACTTACTCATTATCCAAACAACCAGCAGATCGCCAAAATATTTGCAGAAAGATTTCCGTAGCTGATGCATTTGGAAGTTTTTTCAACGTTGCTGTTTTTGAAGCCGAAGACTACGTCATAATGTTTCTCAGCTTTCACCATGTTAACAAAATATCGCCAATCAAAAAATTTTCAAAGGACTTTTTTTACTGTATTAAATAATCCAGCAACTAAATTAGGCAAAACCATAAACAGCACAAAAACTTCCATTAATTTTCCTTTTTGCACAATTTCAAACAATCACCAAATTTTATTACTTATTTCGGTAACATTTCGGATGAAACTGTTTAGCGCCATTTTATGGTGACCAAAAATATCTCAGCATCTGGCGACGATATCTCTGTAACGAAAATTAATATATCGTTTTACAAAGTAAGGAAAGAATGGGGGAGCATCATCGAAGGTATCCCGAAACGACTTTCGCAAATTCGGTAAAATCGCATCAAGAGCCACAATGATTGAAATTTCCCGAAATAACTAAAGCAAGTATAAGGGGATTACGAGCGCAGCTACTTTTTTTTAATCACTTCGTACTTCATTAGCCATACAGAGAAGGTTTTAGACTCCATGTTAAAAAAAAGTATCAACAGATTAATCTTTTTAAACATGAGAAGATTAATTTCATGTTTTTTAAATTTGTGTATATGCTTAAATATAGTGCTTTCGTTTCTAAATCAATACTACTTTGTTCTTTATACTTATTGCTATTTTAGTTTTATGGGTAAGGAAGAAACTCGATTTTTAATCACGTCAAAAAGGTGTGTTTTAAATTCTTTCACTTAAAACAGAAAACAAAAGCAAGTAACGATTTTTTCTAATAATTATTACTGACCCAGGCAACGCCGGGTATTTTTGCTAGTTGCTTCATATATTGCCTAATTTGTTCCACCAAAGATAAAGATATTCCACTGCACTGATAATCCACTGCACTGTGTAATTTATATGGACGAAAATAAAATTTGTTTAGTCTTTAAATTCCATCATCTTTTCCTTTAATAATGCCACGGAAATATAAGTTCGTTGCTTGAGGCACCTGGGGCCCTGCCCCTTATCCTCTGGTGTGGGCCTTTAATAATGTACTGATTAGTTTGATAATCCTTAAAGTATTCTTGACATTGGTGCCAAAACTCAGATGGATTTCAGCCGAGAAATAAATGTTGCTAGGTACGGTAATTTCTGATCATTTGGTTAGGAAAACCTAAAGCTTGAAAATATATTACTGGATCTAAAATCGTTGCTCTCAAGAAATGAAGGCTTCACTCTCTCTCTACGTTTTATCTATTCTTAATTGACATATCACAGTAGGAAATTGCGTTACAAAAATTCTTATTGTCCTTTGGCAACGGGTTAAATATTTATTTCAATTCTCGCTCAACAATAGGTTAAAATAAATATTAATAACTTGGGAGATTAAATCATCCAATACTTAAATTGACTAACAAAAGCGTTTCCGATTCGATTCATTGCGCTTCGAAACCATGCTTGCCACAACTAATTTACGTTTTAAAAACTAATTTCTGCGAGGGGAGGGAGGAGAGTCCCCGAACTCGTCCCTTTCTCTAACATTATCAAAGATCTTCAGTTACGAAGCTTTTCCGGGGCGAGTTCCAAATACCATTACTTCCCGTTAAATAGCCAGAGATGCCTAAAATTGCATTTCTAACGTTTCAATTTTAAAAAAATCGCGGGGGAACATATGTAAAATTATATAGGTGATTATATGTAAAAGTGAAGAATTGGAAGAAATCAGGTTTCTTCCAATCGTTTCACGAAAAACGTGTCTCCCTTCAAATTCATCGAATTTGAACCATATACGTTACTTGAGGTTTGCCTCAGCATTTCCTAAGCCAATGATTGGACTTGCTTCCTCCAGTTACTAATTCCTGCTCTAAGGTACTCACACCTAAAAGTTATGCTCCCCCCTCCCCAGCAATTTTCCCTATACCCCTCAAAATGTGACCCCCATAATGCAAAAACCCTTTTGAAACAAATTCTCTAAATTACTTTTTTATGATAAAAGAATTCTAAATTTTATACTTTATATCGAATTTGCAAATTCAGACTGCAAATTTTAGCACATGGTATTTTATGTATCTAGTTTCATTTCATTTATTTTTCTCAGAATTCATAAGTCACACCAATTAGTGTTATGAAATATCTCACAGAATAAAGTAGAATGCGAAAGTATTATCTCTAACAAACCATTTTTCTAGAGTTTCAATAAAAATCGCTTTTAAAAAGCTATTTTCTTTAAAAAGAGAAGTTATGTAATTTGTGTGATTTGGAGAAATAAATGAAAACCCGTGTAAGAATAGAAATTAGTCGAAAATTATCTTTTATAATGAAATAAGTTCAATTCAAAAAATCCGGCTTGAACCTGGCAGGTGAAGAGACAACCGATAAAGAAAAATTCGTGAAATACACCGTCAGCTCAGTCAACTCCAGCCGAGGACTGCAGTTTCGTGCTTATTAGCACTCATCAGTTTGCATAAGTGAATATGCGTCAGAAAAAATGAATTTTAATGTTATATTGACTTCTACATAGCAATGGCAATTCGCAACTCCAAAAAACTATAGGGGGGGGGGGCTGCAGCCACTGTCTAACGGCGGATGAAAAAGGTAAAACAAAAAATGCCGTAATTTATAACTTGCTTTGAAGCTTAATGAATGACAGTAATTTTTCATCGTGTTTGTAAGAAGCTTTCTCTTCTATTCCTTGAAATTACATTATACCACAAACTGTCTGAAACCTATAATTTACCCCAAAGAAAACATGTGGAACGGAATGTTTTACCTGCTTCGATACTATTGTTAATTCGCAACTCCAACAATCTATAGGGGGCACTGCAGCCACCGGCAAATGGTGGATGAAAAAGGTAAAACAAACGCACGCCGTAGCGTAGAAAATACTATGATAAGCACAGTAGTTTTTGTTTGTATGCATGACTTTTTTGTTTTATTCTTTTTAAATTAATTTTTAAAGTCTTGTTGATATGCTGGCCCAAGTAAAAAGAAATGAGAATTCAAGAAGCATTACTAAACGTTAGAAATTAATGCAACTTTCATAGTTGTAAGCAGCCATTTCCCCGATGTTGAATTCGATATATTTATCAATTCTTGACGGAACGACATTTTCATTGCGGCCATAAGAACACTATATATATTTCATGTAACAAAACCTTTGTTTACCAGTGTTATCAAAAGAGGAAGATGATACTTCTTTCTCTTGTTTGGCTAGCGCTAATTGTTTTACATTTGTGGCTGAGTTATTTCTCAACTTGCCGAATCGATTAATTTTATTTTTTTCTGTTTCGTATGTTTCTAATTTCTGAATTATGATTTATTTCTGACATGCATCATTAATAAAATTCTCACGGATACATGGTGATAGTTTTCTTTTTGATCTTCCATTATTTCTTTAAATATGGCTTTTACAACTGACATGCGAATTCTCGCCAAGGGTTCTTTGCTCGCACAAATCAAAAACTATAACCCAACAGCATAATCGCACTATTTTGCCGATGAAAATTCTCAGCGTTGAACATTTTTCATTTCGTTCTATGATAATATATTCAAGAAAATATTTTGCATACTGTCCATTCCAAAAATGCTGCAGTAAAATAAGGTTAGTTAAATTAATTATTTCTAAACTAGGTGTGCATGAACGCTCTAATTCTTTTGCTAATGTTATCAAATCCTTCTTTCGAACTTAAGATTTAAAAAAAAACCATATTCTTACAAATTACTCAAAACAATAAAAAAAATTTACCTGGTATAACGTTATCCTCTTTCAAAAAAAAAAAAAAAAAATGCATCGAACAATTTACGACAATCAACTCACTTTTTAGAGGGAAATAATGAAAACTAACATTATTTTGAGAAGCTCAAAAATACCATTCGGAGCTCCATCGCTCGAATACGCTACCTTGCGGTGATTTACAAAACTGCAAATGAAACTAAAACATTGCCACGTTGCGTTCCATGTGTGTCTGTTGACGTAAACACAGGCAGTTTGTTCTGAGTATTTATTAACGCAATCGATGTGTCTTAGTTTGCTTTCAGCTACAGAAATTAATTCGTCCCATAGTAGTATTCTCGAGCTCCTCAAAATAATGTTAGTTTTCATTATTTCCATAATAATTGGTGAATGCGAAAATTCTGGATTAACAAACTTGGATAACGTTATACAAGGTAAAAAATTTTATTGTTTTGTATGAATTTGTAAGAATATGGGAGTTTTTTTAATCTTAAATTAATTAAACTTACCATATTTTAAAGCAGCATTTAGTTAGAATGGACAGTATGCAAAATATTTTCTTGAATATATTATCGTAGAACAAAATGAATAACCGGGAAAGAATTTACTTTATTCCTTTTATTCTCAGCTGAAAGGTTTCGCCAAATTTGTTTAGGGTTATAGTTTTAGAATAGTGCGAGCAAAGTAGCCTTGGCGAGATTTCACGTTTTTAGTTAAACCATTTTTAATTTTTATCATGAGTGGAATAAAATGGTAGTAAGATTACAGAATTCGATAAGTGAAAAGAAATAATGGTCAATCAACTGAAACGAAAACTACCACCATATATCCGTGAGATTTTTGTTGATGATTTGAATAACATGACACAATTAAATCGTAACTCAGAAATTAGAAAAATCGAAACAGAAAAATTTTAAATTAACCGATTCGGGAATTCGAGAGATATAACTCAGCTACAAATGGAAAACAATAAGCGCTAGCCAAGCAAGGCAAAAAAGTATCATCTTCTTTCGATAACAATTTGTAATGTCATATTGAATTTTCTAGCATTAATTGTTATTCTTGTCAGGCCACAATTATTATTTAGTTTTATCAAGAATTGATAAATATCGAATTCAACATCGTGGTAATAGCTGCTTAGAACTTCGAACTACGTAGTTTGCATTAATCTTTGACGTTTAGTAATGCTTCTTGAATTCTCATTTCTTTCTACGTGGGCCAGAATCCACAAGACTTTGAAAATTAATTTAAAAAGAATAAAGCGAAAAAATCATACGTACGAACAAAAATCACAACACTTTTAGCATTTTCTTCGTTACCACATGCGTTTGTTTTAGTTTTTAAGTCCGCCATTAGACAGTGACTTCAGTGCCCCCTATAGTTCGTTGAAGTTGCGAATTAGGAACGAAACAATTTCTGTTGCTGAAAGCAATCTAAGACACATCGAATGCTTTAATAAATACGTATAACAAACTGCCTATGTTTACCATCAGTCACACGTGGAACGCAATGTTTTACCTTTTTCTTTAATTTTATAAATCACCGCAAGGTAGCGTAGTCGAGCATCGAGCGCTGGAGTTGCGAATCACCGCAAGAGCGTATTTCAGCTCTGGAGTTGCGAATATATATACATTTGCAGGGGCCTGAGTGGCCGAACGGTCTGAGTGCCTGCTTGATATTGGTAGATTGTAATCCTCATCAAAATAAAACCAGTGCAATTAAGCACCAAAAGAAAGAAAGATATCCATTTGCATGAATGTCCTTTAATAATTATTTCAATGAATCCTTCAAAGCCTTGCACAAATCCTTCAATAATAACATTAATAAAGAAATCTGGCAATAACGTTTTCCCCTTGTCTCATTTCCACTTTCACTTTCACACTTGCGAATTGCGGCATATTTAAAATTTGAAAATGGAAAATAATACAAATTTATTTCATTGCTGTGCTGTGCTTTGTGAAGGTTGTATGAAAAATCTTGTCTGTTTTTTTCCCCAATGTTTCTATTTTCTTTTGTTCACATTCTAGGAACTTTCGAATGCATTTAAAATGTTCAAATAGATTCACGTCACTGAACTGTCTTTTGTTGTTCTGCGAATTTTCCACAAAATCCGCTTTTGTAATTTTGGGTTTATTTAAGGCAAATTTCAATGAATCATAGATGAAGTTCACGTCTTACCTCTTTGACTATTTCAGATTTTAGTAGTCTTTTAAATTTTACTTCGGACAGGGTTGGCAAGTTTCTTCCGAAGAGAAAGAAAATATTTTACTCTTACTTGACAAAAACTATTTAATTCTCAAAATATATTAAACTACTAAATACTCTATTTGACAAGACTAGTACTTGTAGCAGAATAATTGTTTATTGATAAATTTAATGTGTTTCATTTTCTGTAAATATGCTGTAATAGAAAGGTAATGCAAAAGTTGGTGTACTATTTTGATAATTGGGAAATTGGTACGGTTTTTTGTTTTGGTAACCCTATGCAAGTAGGCATTTTCTTACTCTTTCTATATATGATCAAAGAAAAGCATTCCTTGTGCAGGCATTGATCTTAAAAATTAGATGCCAGTCGCCCATTTCAACTATTGAAATCTTCCCCCAAAACTTTTTGTTAGACAAAATTTGAGAATTTCACAAAAATTAAACTCTTGCTGAAGTAATTGGGCTATTCCATTGTGATATCCAAAGATATCCAAAATGATTTTAAAAGGTTGTCTATTTTTTAAGCAGTTAATCATTCAACAAATATCAATCAAGTATTTACATTAATGTATTGGAAAGGGTTCAAAGGCGGGCTACAAGGCTAATAAGTGGACTTTCCCACTTAGATTATGATTCCAGGCTTAGAAGGCTAAAAATGTACAGTCTTGAGCAAAGAAGAGACCGAGGGGACATGATTCAGCTGTTTAAATTTATTAAAACGAAAGATGTTACGGGGCTAAAGTTTAGCACTGAAAACAGGACAAGGGGTCATTGTTTTAAGCTATTTAAATCTCAGGCTAACGGGGATATTAGGGAAAATTATTATTTTAGCAGGGTAGTGGAACCTTGGAACAGCTTACCGGAAGAGGTGGTAATGAGTAAAGGAGTAGACAGTTTTAAGAGGTCCATTGATCTTCACTGGGGATTGTAAATTGACTAGGACCAGTCTAGCTGGGCCCAGAGCCTGTTGCTGGTCGTCACTTTTGTATTTGTATTTTAATTACATTCAACCATGCATTTACTTGAGTAATAAATTGGTGGAAACAATGGCAGAAGTTTAAATTTTTTAAAATCTTGTGACAAGTGTGACTTTAGCAGGACATGTTTTTTCACTCGTTTTCATGCGTTTAGGAATTCCTGTTTCATGATTGTAGTTTTATTTTTTTTTTTTGTCTTTTAGAAGACATCCCAAAACTAAGAAAAATTTTAATTTTTATTCTACAGGAAAGTTGCTTCTGATGTGACGGATGTAACAGGTATGACATTGTGCAAAGTTCATATTTGATAAGCAATTTTTTACAGACAAATAAACAAGTACAAATAAACTTGACAATAGTTAATATATATTTACATTTCATAAGAAGTAAAGCCCTAAATTTGTTCTAGAGCCATTTCACAGTATTTTGTCCAAATGTAGAGTCTGCAACACAGGGTTTGTAATGTTTTTTTAAATAATCAAAAAAAGTCTGAATTTTTAAATTTAAATCTGTTTTTTTTTTAATTGGATTTTTTTTCATTTTGAATCAGATTTTCGTTTTGTTTTTAAACCTTCAAAAATTTAGATATGAAAATTTGTGGAAAAAAATACTTTACATTTATAACATGTACAATAGATGAATATGCAACTTTTTAGCTCTTTTCATTTCATGGCAGTTGATTTTTTTATCATTGGTACAGCTAGACCCTGATTTAGCGAATTTTTCTTTTTCCCTGACTAAAATGAAAGCAAAAACCCCCTCTACTGAATAATAAACCCTGAATTAACGAATTATTTTAACAGCCAAAAAAAAAAAATGTTAATTCGAGTTCAGAAATATTGGATTGTTTTCTAAATATTATATCCATATTGTCCGAAGCAGAAAAAGACTTTTCTTGGAATTAGCAATTTTTGACGGATGAAGGGGTAAAAAACAAATATTGATTCTGATGCGGAAAGCAGTAAGGAAACTCCCATTCAAACTTACTTTTTCAAAAACTTTAACATTGTCCAGAAACTAAAAACATATTATCTCATGCAGCAGGCTGAAAATGGCACAGTATTTTCTTCTCTCCATGAAGTCGAAAGAGAACTATTTTCAGTCTTGTATCAAGGAAATTGTCAAACATCTATCACTCAGAAGTTTAAAATTTCAAATAACTAGTGTGTAATAAGTCGTGGAATGAGGAATAAAAAGTGTACACTTTCTAGTTATGGATATTTTTGCGATGTTGCTTATTGAGGGTTTCAGATAAAGCTAAGTGCAGTTTCAAAAAAAAATTTCACGCTTCGATATTACGAATAACCCCGATTTAACAACTAAAAGTTTTGGTCCCTTTAAATTTATTGAATTGGGGTTCGACTGTACAAATAAAACAGTTTTCATATAAATGCATGATTCAAGTAAAATTTAATGTTTAATCCCCCCTCTCCCCCACTTCAACCACCAATCTTTGAACTATTGAACCTGATCAAGTTTCTATCATCATGTACATTTTTAGTGTAAAACAATATGTTGTACATTTACTTTTCTTAATCGTATTAGTCGTGGTGTGTAAAAAGAGCTGCCAAATTTTATTTTTGTTCTGAACTAATTTTAGAGAAAAAGCAATATTGCAAGAGTCTGAAAATATGTTACATACACTACAAAAAAATAGGGATTTATGTTTAGGGTTCCAACAGGTCTTTTAAAGTGCTTGATTTTAGTTTCTAGTTGCAAAGTGCCCCAAAGTGTTTTATTTTTAACTGAAACTCTTGATTTTTTTTACAGTGCTTTATTTTGTTCTGAAAGTCCTTTATTTTTGCTGTAATCGTGCGTTATTAACTTTTTTTTTTTTTACAAAATACACTACTGGCCATTAAAATTGCTACCCCAGGAAGAAATGCAGGTAACAAAATGATACTTATTGGACACATATATTATGTTGTAAATAACAAATGAGTAAATTTTCAAGAAATTTGGGTGAATAGAGCCTGAGAAATTAGTACCTAGATCAACTACTTCTGGCAGCAGTGACAGCGCTTGTATGCCTGGGCATTGAGTCATACCAAGATTGGATGGCATGTACAGGTGCAGACACCCATGCAGCTTCACTACGATGCCACAGTTCATCGTCAGTAATGGCTAAGGTTTGCTGACGAGCCAGTTGTTCAGCAACCATTGACCAGATGTTTTCTGTGGTGAGAGATCTGGAGAATGTACTGGCCAGGGCATCAGTCGAACATTTTCCGTATCAAGGAAAGTCTGCAAAATGCTGGCCACATGCGATGGTGTATTATCCTGCTGAAACATAGTTTCACAGGGCTCGACGAAAGGGTAGTGCCACGGGTCTTAATACATCAGAAATGTAACACCGGCTGTTCATAGTGCCGTCAATGCGAATAAGAGATGATCGAGATGTGTATCCAATGGCACCCACAAAATTTTTTCAAATTGAATTTGCACGTGGGAAATTGGCTGTATAATTTCTTTATTTTGAACACATTGTAGGCGTCGCTGTGGGCGCCTGTGTTGTTTGAATGCGCTGAAAAGATAATCATTTGCATATCACATCATCTGTCATTTAAATTTCATGCCTGTACCATGTCGACTTCTTGGTGTAACAATTTTAATGGCCAGTATTTACTTTGTTGCTTATCGCCAAAAAAGCAATAAGTGCGCCAAATGAAGCATAGAATTCTGCTAACTTCCTATGATTCAATTGTTTTAAGCTATTCAAATCACAGGCTAACCTACAAATTAGGAGGAACTACTACTTTAGTAAGGTTGTGTGGGCACTTGGAATAGCTTATGGGAAGAGGTGGTAATGAGCAAAGAGGTGGATAGCTTTAAGAGGGCCATTGATCTTCATTGGGGACTAATAAATTGACTAAGACCAGCCTAGCTGGGCCAAGAGCCTGTTGCTGGTCGTCACATTTGTATTGTATAATTGTTACAAGAAGCAGCCCTAAAACACTTAGTTTTTGGAAACCCAAACCACCTGGTACACATGGTTCTTGTGGAAACTCGTATTGACCTTGAAAATTTAAAAAAAGAATTGAAGACTTAAAAGAAGAATCATAAATTGCTCTCAAAACAGTAAAAGATCATATAATTTATTGTGGGGGTTTACTAAACCTTAAAATTACCAAGGAATACTTATCCTCAATTGCAAAATCAAAACAAAAATATATGGAATGCTTGAATAAATAAAATGATGCTATCAAAAAAAAAAAAAAAAAAAAGAAAGAAACAGATAACTGATGAACTTAAATTTGAAGAGACAAAAAGAATGTTTAGAGTGACATTTCTTCACTTTTAAAACTGCCTATGAACTTTCAGAAAAAATAGAAGCATTAAAAGATATATCATTTTTTAGTCAAGCATGTATTTTGATGAAGGCCGCATGAGAAACAGCCCATAATAAAACAAATAGCAAAATAAAGGAAAAATTGAGGGACTGAAAAATTAAAACTCGCATTTAAAAAAAGCATTCAACATGATAGATATGTTTTGTTACAAGAGTTAGTATGATATAATCCATCTCAATTCAACAAGGGGCGTAACATAATGGTCTCGGATTTTTTTTTAATTTAACATATGTTAAAATTCATAAAAAATTAAGAAACACATTTTTATCCCCAAAAAATTCCTGTGCCTAGATACAGGCGGCCAAAGATGGAGGTCCTGTCATAATTTCTCACTTGGATTTTTGTCACAATCTTTAAAGTACATTATCTCAGGAATGGTAGAACATATTTTGTTGCAGTTTGTTTTATTTTAAAGGATATTTTTTCTTGTTTAAAAATATGCAACATTTTGAAATATGTGCTGTAGTTTTTTTCCAGTCTTTTGAAAACGAGCTGATGTGTGCATCACATGACTTCCTTTTGCTCCAATTTAACTGTCATTTTCTCATTATTGGCAGTTTTAATATAATTCAATAGTTTATTCTCTAAACATCACTAACCAGATTTTAGAAAAAAAAAGATATCGCCAAATTTGTCGCCAAGTTGGTGACCAAAAGACTGGCGATATATCCCCAAAAGGGGCAGAAGACCCCCTTTGGAGAATACAATTGCAACCAAAAAGGAAGGTGCACAACTAGACCCCACTAGGAGTCTACGTACCAAATTTCAACTTTCTTGGACATTCCGTTCTTGAGTTATGCAGCACACATACGCACATACATAAGTACATACAGACGTCACGAGAAAACCATAGATCTTTAAAAGGGATAGATAGGCCTTTCCTCCTACAGCGCAGCATATTTCGCCCGGAGAAAGTGGGGTCATCATGATTCTGCCGAGAATCACGTGATCAAGGGACATCGTGTCTCCCTCTTCTCGGGCAGCAGTGATATAACAATGCGAAGCGTCGTTAAAAGTCTAGGATTGTCTGAAGATTTTCATTATACTTATGGGAGAAATCTCTATATGTGTGAATCTGAGATTTTCTAGCGAAAGAGGGTTTGATGAATGCGATGCTGGTGCCAATTTTATTAAAAAATAAAGACATTGTGGACTTTCTGAGTAACAGAAATCTTTCTTTCTGCTAAAGGCAAAAAAGGTCCCCTGCAGAGTCGAAATTAAGAATATTTTAAGCAATTTATTGTAGATGCCGAGCATTATATTAAATCACTAAAAACAAGCGATGGAAAATTAGTTATAGTATGTCCTCGAAAAACTGGATTTTTAAGTTTCCTAATTTCCCTATTGAAAAGTGTGCTGGGAACATATGAAAAGTATGTAGGTGCCCGAATTCCAGTTCTAAACTGCGTAATGACTTATAAGCTTACTCGGGATCACCTTGAAACTTTTTTCAGTGCGATCAGGTTGTGAGGGGGGATTCAACAATAATCGTCGGACAATTTCGAAGTGCGAAAAAAAGATTATTCATTCATACGGAAATTAAGGAGTTCAGTTCTTTAAATTGCGCTGATTTTGACAACCTTCAAATGCTAAGATTAAATTTGAAGCGTAACAAAAATGCTTTGAAAGAAAGCCTTTTCTTCCGATTCCTTTGACGATTTGGAAAATTCAGGAATCATCTCAATTAACATGACGCAGTATATTAATGATGTTTCTGACTACGCTGGATTTTTTGTGAACTGCGACGACTGCAACGCAGTCTTAACTACAATAAACCAAAAAATAGGCATAATGAAATTTAAGAATTTTGAGACACATTCAAGTATGATAAGTTATTGCAAGATTGCAACCATTGAAATATGTACATTTGTGAAGAACAACTGAGCGAGAATGTGAAAAAGTTTTGGGAGTAAAACAAAAAAATATAATGTTACTCATGAAGCCACAAGAGTTATGAGAAAAATTTCTAATTCCGTTTTTCTAAGTTTAAATAAGCATATGTTGGAAACAGAAGCAGCAGATTTTCTCGTTAACAAGTTTATAAAATTAATCGTTACTAAATATTGAAGCGTTAGAATGTATCGCGCAGTCAATTCAAACAATGAAAATAATTCACAAAGACCAATAAGTAGGAAAGTGACAAAATTAATATTGTTGAGGGACAATAATCACTAGTTTTCTTCACCCTCGAGTTTAAATTGTCAAAATTATCATATCCTGTAGGACGAAAAAAAAAGAAAAGAAAAATTGGGGAGGGGGAGGAAGTCAAATGACCATTCATGTAGTTTATAATTGCAAATGAATTTATTTTCTCAGTACTTAAAAAAAAAAACAACTCTGAAGTTGCTTAAAAATCAGGAACAAACCAAAGCTATTTGTTTGGCTAATAGAGTGTTGGTGCGAAACGCATGCGAATCTTAGAATATTATTTAATAGAGTTAATTGATATTCGATACTATTTACATTTGTATTTCTAATTGGTTTATGGTTTTAGATAGGGTTTTATGTTAAATTGTTGCACTGGCTTCAAAAGTTGTGGGAAAAAGCACGCATTGAAACCATTTATCTGTATTTAAAAAAATTGATTGAAATATAAGAAAATTTATAAGGTCAATTTTTGTTTAAGATTTTTGAAGACGTCTATTTCTACTCAGTATTTAAAGCACTTGAAAAAAAGTTTAAATAGCTTGTGCGCCTGCTTCAAAAGTTATGATTGGGAAAATATCTAATGGACCATTCCATGAAAAAGCTATCATTTTGTCCCGCATTTCATTAAAAAGTAATAACTTGAAAAGTGACAAAGGACATTTTTTATAAAAGTACAACAAATACATTTGCGATTTCTTAATGAAAAAAAAATTGTTGCCTTTTTTAATTATTACTTTTAGTGAAAAATATGAGGTGTTACGTGAGGGACATAGTGTTCCCTTTTTCTTCAATAATGCGTTAAATGGTTTAATTTAACCATGCTTAAAGGGGAGTTTAACCCATGCTTAACCCATGGGGTTTAACCCATGCTTAAAGCATTTAGCCCGTGGGTTAAATGCTTTAATTTCCCCTAATTGTGCAAATGATCACGGCGCAAAGTGATTCTCTTCGATAGGGGAAACAGTTTCTTGTGAGAGGTGTCCCTTGATCACGTGATGTCCAACGGGGGATGTTGACGCGCGCACTGAGGAGAAAAGTGGGAGAAGGCACATCTATTTCATTTTAAGATCTATGGAGAAAACTCCTCGTAATTAACTCGGGGGATCGTCAAAATGGATATTTCGGGTGTCTGTACGTTCCTAGGCACATATCCACGTGTGGTCGGGTTGAAAAAAAAACTCAACATTCATTTGGGGGTGAACAAAATGGAAATTAAGGCCGATTTTTATGTAAAAATTTTTTTCCGAATACAATACTTCTTTTTTTGCAAAAAGAAGTAAAAAAAGGCTTAAAATAATTTTTTTAATTTTTCTCAAAAATGCCAATTTTAAAAATTTTAATTTTTTTTTTGCAGTTTATTAGTACCACTAAGCACTATGTTTCCTGAAAAGGAGGGCTTCTACTTTTTCGTTTAAGAGATTTTAGAGGCATTTGAAAAAATGGGGGGCTTTTAAGGAACTCTTTACGTAATGGCAGACCTGAAAATTCAAAAAAATATTTCACAACAAGTGGCCAGAAAACACTTTTGATTAAGTTATAATGCGAAATTTTAATTTTGAGTCTCCATTTTAGTTAGGATATTGAATTTAGTGAGAACAAGATGGCACTGCACTTAACAATTCTTTTGGTACTACGCTGAAAGGTTGAGTGGGAAAATGAAGCCAATTGGCTGGAGACTGTTCTTGTTTTCATAAAAAATAAAACTCCTGAATAAAGTGGAGACTTAAAATGAAAATTTCGCCATATAACTTAATTAAAAGTGTTTTCTGGCCACTTGTTGAGATTTTTTTTTTAATTTACAGGTCTGCAATTACGTAAAGAGTTCCTTAAAAACCCTCATTTTTTCAAATGCCTCTAAAATCTGTTATGCGAAAAAGTGGAAGCTCTCCTTTTCAGGGAATGTAGTGCTCAGTGGTGCTAATAAACTGTAAAAAAAAAATTTGAAATTGACATATTTGAGGAAAATCAAAAACATTATTTTAAACTTTTTTTTTCAAAGGATTGTGGAAAAAAAAAACTTAAGCACACATTTCAAAATGTTGCATAGTTTTTAAACAAGAAAATATTCTTTTAAATAAAACAAACGGCAACAAAATTTTTTCTACCGTTCCTGAGATCATGTACTTTAAAGATTTTGACGAAAGTGACCAAGTGAGAAATCATGACAGAACCACCATCTTTGGCGGCCTGTATCTCGGCCCAGGAATTTTTTTTTTTGGGGGGGGGAGAAATTTTAAATTTTTTTTATGAATTTTAACATATGTTAAATTAAAAAAAATCCGAGACCATGTTTACGCCCATTGTTGAATTGAGATGGATTCTACTGTATAATTTTTTTCATTGAATTTGTTGTTATAATTAACTGCAAAAAATGCTCCTTATTTTTATTTATTTGAATTTGATAAATTACTTTAAGTACATTTTAATTTGAAGAAGTAAAAAAAAGTAAATACTTATTTCAGAGGTATTTGTGATCTGAAACTTTTCAGTTCCTGTTTCCGAGAATGTTAGGCTAAAAAATGCATTCTAAAACTGAAAAATTATTAAAAAAAAAAAACATGTTTGAAGAGTTTTTTTCAGGATGGGTGTAGAGGAGTCGAGTTCCTCATAGTTTCCGAAAATTTCACACTGTCTGCAGAAAATTTAACTTGAGTCCACTATTACCCCTGCATACTACCGCCAACTCCATGGAGCTTGAGACCCCCCCCCCCTTCCCTCAATGATTTGTGTGTGTGTTTTAGTGATGTGGCCAGTGCTTTACTTGAAAAGGATTTTTTTTTTACTTGAGTGTCAGTAACAATTGCGAAGTTATAAGGAATATACTGGTCTTTTTGAAAGTCCAAATTTCAAAGCAATACCCTATTTAATTTACTAAAACATGTTCTACACCTAGACTTGCCTTTTCGGGATTTAAAAGGACTGCTATGACGGTGTGTTGCTTGAAATATGAGGTGGGGAAATCTGATGAGCTTCAAAAGTTGGATTAACTCATATATCGACAAGCAATATATGTCCACTGCACGGCTCATACAAAATAGAACTAAAAATGTTTTTTAAGACAAGTGACATAATGTAATTGAACCAGAAAACTTGCATGCCAATTTTTAGATTCTTATACCTTCAAAGCGTTATGACACATTGCTGGTTCAATCAAATTACACACCAGAAAATATGTGAAACGGCGTTTTCAAAGTACAAAAATCTAAAAAACTTCCAGGGGAATGCCCTCAGACCCTGTTTACTTGTGTGGGGGGGGGGATTGATATCCCTTGACCCCCCTCCTCGGTGACTTCCGGCCCCTTCAATAATTTTTGAAAGTTGGCACCCCTGCCCCTGCAGTTATTTGTAAATATAAATTATGAGGTGGGGAAATCTGATGAGCTTCAAAAGTTGGATTAACTCATATATCGACAAGCAATATATGTCCACTGCACGGCTCATATAAAATAGAACTAAAAATGTTTTTTAAGACAAGTGACATAATGTAATTGAACCAGAAAGCTCGCATGCTATTTTTAGATTCTTATACCTTCAAAGGGTCATGACACATTGCTGGTTCAATCAAATTACACACCAGAAAATATGTGAAACAGCGTTTTCCAAGTACAAAAATCTAAAAAACTTCCAGGGGAATGCCCTCTTACCCTGTTTACTTGTTGGGGGGGGGGGGAATGATATCCCTTGACCCCCCCTCCTCGGTGATTTCCGGCCCCTTCAATAATTTTAAAAGTTGGCACCCCTGCCCCTGCAGTTATTTGTAAATATAAATTATAGCAAGTATATTAAGAAAGCTATATGTGAATTTGGTTATCCTCGGGGTTTTTGTTCCGTGGCGGGTGTCACATGCAATATTTAACTTATTATTTAAATAATAAACAGAAAAACTGAGTCGTAATAAGAATTTTGAATCCAGTAAATGCAGTACAAGCAAGTTTTTACTTCCATTAGCCTTACATCGGTTAGTTTCTTTATTCTCTGATTTTTTATTTTTTATTTTTCTTTTGCATTAAAATCCTGCTCATTTTTTTTCACCAATGATGCAAAGGATTAAATCAAATATGCTAAGGGTATATTATAAGGCAAGAGGGTTTTTTCAGCTTTAATCTAGGGCAGTTTGAACGTTTTTTTTTTTTCTGAATTACTGTTGTGTGTGATTTGGAGTAAATATTTGACTACATGTAGTTTTAGAATCAATAATGTATTTTAGAAGTTGCTAATTGCACTGATTTCTGCCAAAATTTAATGCTGGAGAAAAATAATAAATACGTGTTAAATATACCTGTTAATTACACTTTTTAACAATGCAAAACTACATTTATTACATTGTGAGAAGTAAATAAAGTAAACTGGAAACAAAAAATGGAAAAAATAGTGACCTGTTTCTTTTATCTTGTAAAGTAATGTATGTACCCTACACCTTTTCCTTATTTTTTCCGAAGTGTTTACTTCAATTTAAGTCCTTTTTTTGGCGTTTTATTAAAATATTGAGCACACAAGTCTTAAAAAATTATTTTTGCATTTTATTTCAATACTTTGAAGCATCAAAGCATTGTACAATGTTGTAGCAGTGAAAAAAAAAATGGCGTTTTTTTTTAAAAGGTGCCTTATTTTTGTTTCAACTTTTGAGTGGAAACCATGATGTAGTTTTGCCAGTTAAAATTAAGATTCTTTAATGCAGAAAAGTTAACTTTAGAGCAACACATTCTAAAAATGCAAAATTAATCTATAAAAATAAAATCAAATGATTTTAAGCAACCAGGGTTGCCACGCACCTGGAAAATATGGAAAACCTGGAATTGTCAGGGAAAATGAAAATCACATAAAATGGTCAGGGAATTGTCAGGGAAAGTCGCAAATTATTGAAATTTCTGGAAATGTCAGGGAATCCCTCTCAATTTTTGCATTTGATGGGTGAAACTGTTGCATAAAAATGTGGAAGTGCGGTAAATGTCGCATTCCAGATATGCAAATTTTTCCAATAGTTGAGAGAAAGAAAATTCAAGCTCATTTTTAAGTACTAAATGTAATAAGGCTACAAAAAATAAATAAAATAAATTTAAAAAAAATCCCAGATATGCAAATTCCAGTTGTTTGCATTCCAGATATGCAAATTTTCCCAATAGTTGAGAGAAAGAAAATTCAAGCTCATTTTTTAGTACTAAATGTAATAAGGCTACAAAAAATAAATAAAATAAATTTAAAAAAAAATCCGTTCGTAAATTATAAATCTCTGATTTATATCATTACATTTTATTTTGCTTCTTTTGGGGGAGAAAAAATCAAGCCATGCATTACTAGTATTTTCCGCAAAGTATGTGTCTTACTAGTACTTCAATATAACCTTCGTTTTACCTTTTTTTTTCTTTCTTTTTCATGAAATGAATGCTCATAAAAATTTTAATATAAAAATAAAGATTCAAAATTTTAGCTTTTATAGATTAAAACTTGTTCTTTTGGAAACATGCCAACATTGAAAATGACTTTGCCGAAAGTTGCTTAGTATGTTTGCGATTTCAGTCCTTATGCATCCTTCAAACTTTTCCATCATTTCAATGGTTGGAATTTATTTTAATTAATTCTGGATTAGAATGACTTGATTTATTTTTGCAAACTTTATAACTGTCATTGAGTTAATCGGCAATTACATATTTTTTTGTTAAAATACTAAATTGTCAAAAAATGAGCATTTAATTTTTCATTTGCTTTTAAAGCTAAGGATTTGTAAAAAAATCTTATTAAAAAGAATTTAAATTCTTTTTTAGAAGAAAAGTGTAATATTTTTCTATATTCTTATGAATTAAAAAGATAAGTTTTAAATTGAGACATCATTGCAGAGAATATTTAGCATATATTTTTATTTTTGATACAGAATTAACTATGATTTTTATAGATCCTTGCTTGCGAAAGAAAGATGTTACGATTTTACCCCAATGCAGATAATTTTTTCACATGTTTATGTTACAGTTGAGAATAGTTGTGATGTTTTGGAAACATGCATCTTGGTTTTTGTTAAAACATTGATGTTGATATTTGAGCATTTTTTTTTATTTTAAACATCAATGTTTTTTGAAAATATGTCACACCACTTGTTGAGAATGTAGCATCAACAAAAATTTGAAAGAAAAGTTTTGTAGCATTATGGACTGACGGAATGCTGTTATTCATGCTGCAAGGAGGGAGGGAGACTTAAATCAAATGTGATTTTTATAACATGTTCAGTTATGCTAAAATGATCCCTAGCACATATCATCTTGAAACAGGAAAAGGTTGCAAAGTAAAAAAAAGTAAACAAAAAGTGCTAAGAAAAAGTTTTGAGTGATAAAATGTTTGCATTGAAAAGGAAACAAACTTTTGCACAACATAATTGCAGAGACTTAAAAATAAAGTATTATTTGGAAATATCTGGTCTTTCAAAGCATTTGTAGTTAAATTTCAAGTTTGTCTTAACTTAACCCAGATATTCATAACAATTATTATTGATAATGTTTTAAGGCATTTTTTGGTTAATAAATTAGGTTTATTTACAGAAAAAATTATATTGTATTGATATTAAATAACGTAAGTTGACATTCATTATCCTGGAAATTTTCCTAAAATCGACTGGAAAACCTGGAAATGTCAGGGAATTTCATTCTTGAACTTCTGTGGCAACCCTGCAGCAACGCTTTTGTTGAAAAGTATCACTTCATTCAAACCAATTAATTTAAATCAATGATTTTTAAAAAAAATCACTTTATTTAAAATCATGATGGCTTAGAATGCTAAAAATGTAGTCTTGAGCAAAGAAGAGACCGAGAGGACATGATTCAGTTGTTTAAATTTATTAAAATGAAAGATGTTATGATGCTAAAGTTTAGTACTGAAAATGGGACAATGGGTCATTGTTTTAAGCTATTTAAACCTCAGGCTAACATGGATATTAGGAAAAATTATTTAGCAGAGAAGTGGAACCTTGGAACAGCTAACCGGAAGAGGTGGTAATGAGCAAGGGTGTAGATAGTTTTAAGAGGACCATTGATCTTCACTAGGAATTGTAAATTGACTAGGACCAGCCTAGCTGGGCCCAGAGCCTGTTGCTGGTCGTCACATTTGTACTTCTATGATTTAAATCAACAAACACTGCCGTAAAATGTCACTTGTTTTGCCATAACTATTTAATTTACTGTTTGATAAGCACACTGTGTTACTTTGAGTTTATGTGTTGGTAGGACTAGCTCAAAATAAAATGATGTGCAAATCAAACAGTAAATTAAAATTAAATAGTTATGGCACAAAAAGTGTCACGTTGCAGACTTGGCATTTGGACAAAATGCTGTGAAATGGCCTTTTAAATCTCAATAAAGTTGCTACTCCAATGAGGTCAGCTACTGCTTTGGTTTTAAAGTAGATTAATTTTTCTGCAGAAATACCTCTTTTCAGCCCAAATTAAATGGAGTTGTCATTTGTCTGCATGTATTTTACTCATATCTTTTTAAAAGTTAATTTGAAAAATTGGAATAACAGTATTATACAATGCTTTACCACATTCTTTGGGCACTAGAGTGAATTAAAATTATATATGCCATTCAAGTAGCAGTGACAGCTACGTTTTACAATGCAAATGTTGCAGTCCTTTTAATTAAAATAGCCTCAGAGCTACTTACTTGAAAAGTGGTGGAAGACGAGCCCTGAATTATCTGTAGAATCCCACTTTGCTGGGGGACCTTGAAAAATTTGAAAAAAAAGTAGAGAACTGCTTGCGGATCTAATTTTCCCACAATAAAACCATTAAACTGTCCCCACCATGTTTTTATCCAAAAAAATTCTAATTTCATTCAAGATCAAACATGCAACAAACAAGTCCCTCCTCCCCCACCACCTATTTTTTTTCTCCCACATGTTCACTCTTTTTTTTCTCCATTTATAGAAAATTTACCTCAAACTATCAATACCAAGAAAATTCAAATAAAAGATTATATCATTCAATTAAAAAGTGAAATTTTTGTAATATGTTTCTGCAACAGAAAATATTACTAGCTACGTTGCCCGGCTTTGCACGGTCCTCCTTGAAAATAAAAGTTATGTCAAATGGTGCATGTTCAACAATCAAGCTTGAACAAAACAAAAGAAAGTAAAATTTTGTGGCAGATTTCGGAAAAATAACCAAAAAGTTAACATTTTAAATCTATTTTTGTTTTTAAATCTTTTACATGTGACTAACAATATTTACAATTTTTATTTTTGAAGACCCGAAAATAATTGTTAACTTACAATGGTAAGTAGTACAGGTAATTAGCTTGTTTATTACATAGCAATTATTACAAAATATTCATATTTTTTTAACTGTTAAATCAATATGCCACAACAAAATAATTGAAATAAATGAAAAGTAAAACACCTTAAATATCAGTCTATAACACCTTTGAAAACATATTTGTTGTTTCAGCATGGCCTTAGAATAAACTACAGTTGCTTAACTACGCTCTATTTAACGATTTTCTGTATTTAAAGACTGCCTTTCACAGCCCCAGATGCTCCACTGTACTTTTAAAATCATTTTATTTAAGGACTCATTCTATTTAAGGACAATTTTTGTGGTCCCTTGAAAGTTGTTAAACAGAGTCAACTGTAGTTTCATCAAGTATTTGTAAGAATGGTAATTGACAAACATTTTCGGAATTTTGATTCTACAAAAGAAAAATTTAAGATCTTTCTAGTACAGCTGTACTTTCAGGACGCGTTTGCAAAGCTGTAACTAGTGTGCAGAAATCTTTGGATACTGCACTTGACTTCGAACCCACAGGGGTAACTTCTTACCGATAGTTGATACATGACTTTTCCATCTTCTTTAGTATGAGCTAATATTGCTAAGAAATAGAGTTAATGTACAATGAATCTATCAAATTAGAGATATGAAGGATCCCCCCCCCCACACACACCTGAAATCTATCCATTTTCTCAGTAAAAGAGAAAACTGCATCATTTCTTTAGAGAGAAAAAATTAATGTTTTCCTATATTATTCAACTACTATGTCAAATCCAGATTTAAATCCAAATGTTTTCAACCACTTGCTGACTAAGTTACACAACTTAAAAATGTAAATGGATCTACAAAGAAAAAAATCTTAAACACTTTCAATTTTTAATAAATTTAATTATTTCAAAGACTATTCTTTTTAAATATTCAAAGAATTGTATTTATAAAAATAGTTTTTGTGTTGCAATATGTCATAGTACAGATTGAAAATCATTGCTATTACTAATATAATGCTTTTTTTTTCAGTTTAATAGTTAGTCTCACTAAATAATAAAATGGATCAGTAAGATATTTATTCAGTGTTACATATGATTTACATCATTGCTATTAAATAATGAACATAACTTAATGCAACTGTATTGGTACTTGAGTTTTTGCCATTTTCACGGGTTTTTTTTTTTTTTTTTTTCCCATTTTTGCCATGGTTTTTTCCACTGTCCTGGCTAAAATACCTCTTTGCCAACAAAATGACCAACCCTGATGGTAATATAATTTATATGCAAAATTAGTTGATATGAAAATGTGTATTGATAAATGTATCAGTCTGTGTTAAATTTGTTTTAAACTCATTTTATTTCCTCTGCAGAAGTTGAAGAATGCCAAAAAGATTGAAACTGAGAAGAAACTTTCCCTATTCTGAGTTTGATGCTTGGTTTAATAGTGATAGTAAGTTAAGTTTCGATAGTTTCATAAATATTCATGCTTGTAATGCAGCATTAGATATGCAAAATACAAACAAAATCTTATCAGAAGGTAGTAGCAATAAATACTCAAGCTCAAAAACTGGTAACACTTGTGAAAAGGTTGAAAAATCAGTTAATGGAATGTCTACTACTATACCTAATGCTAATCTAAATTATGCTAGTAAGACAGCTTGCATCTTACACAAATTATGCAAGAAGCAAGATGAAGCACGTAAATCTTTACTAATAAATGCAGCTTCAAGTTCTCAAAAAGAAATTCAATCAGGCGATTCCTATGCATTAGAAAAAAGGAAATCGCCCAATGGAAATGATTTAAAATTAGATGTTCATGAAGTTAGTGCAGAAAAAGGGAGCTTGCACGGTACATTGGCTGAGTCTGAAGAGTCTATTTCTCAAGATGTATCTCTAGTGACAATTAGTTTTGATCCGAAACTATATGATGATAAAAATTCTAACTTGAACCTTGCTTGTGCTATTAAAAAAGAGGTTTTTGAAGAGCCATTCAATGCCACTGCTTCTAGAATTGACAAAATCTTATCAGAAGCTAATAGTAATAAATTTTCAAATTTAAAAACCAGTAAAAATATGGCTCAAAAATCCATAGAAAGAATGCCTTCTAAGAGTGCTGCAAATCTAGATTATGAAAATAAGACAGAAAATGATTGCCATACCGCTTTGCTTATAAATGCTGCTTCATGTTCTCAAAAGGAAATTCAGTCGGGTGTTTTCTATGTATTGGAAAAAAATGAATCGCCAGATGGGAAAGATTTAAAATTAGACGTTCTTGAAGTTGGTACAGAAAAAGTGAGCTTACAAGGTACATTTGCCAAGTCTGAAAAGTCGATTCTTCAAGATGTATCTCCAGTAACAAGTAGTTTTGATCCACAAATGTGTGATGACTTGAACACAACTTGTGCTATTAAAAAAGAAGTTTCTGAAGAGCCACTTAATGTCACTCCTTCTAGAGTTGACAAAATCTTATCAGAAGCAAATAATAATAAATATAAGAGTGCTGCTAATCTAGATTGTGAAAGTGAGCCTGTAGATGAAGCACATAAAGCTTTACTTATAAATGCAGCTTTAAGTTCTCCAAATGAAATTCAATCAGTTGATTTTTATGTTCTGGAAGAAATTGAATCTCCTAATGAGAAAGATTTAAAATTAGATGTTCATGAAATTAGTGAAGAACAAGTGAGCTTGCAAGGTACATTGGTTAGGTCTGAAGAGCCTGTTCTTCAAGATGTATCTCCAGTAACAATTAGTTTTGATCAACAAATGTGTGACTTGAACACAACTTGTGCTATTAAAAAAGAACTTTTTGAAGAGCCTTTTAATGACACTCCTTCTGGAGTTGACAAAATTTTATCAGAAGCAAACAATAATAAATATATAAGTACTGCTAATCTAGATGGTAAAAGTGAGCCAGTAGATGAAGCACATAAAGCTTCACTTATAAATGCAGCTTTAAGTTCTCAAAATGTAATTCAATCAGTTGATTTCTATGTCCTGGAAGAAATTGAATCGCCTGATGGAAAAGATTTAAAATTAGATGTTCATGAAGCTAGTGAAGAACAAGTGAGCTTGCAAGGTACATTGGCTAAGTCTGAAGAGTCTGTTCTTCAAGATGTATCTCCAGTAACAAGTAGTTTTGATCAACAAATGTGTGACTTGAACACAACTTGTTCTAGTAAAAAAGAACTTTTTGAAGAGCCTTTTAATGACACTCCTTCTAGAGTTGACAAAATCTTATCAGAATCAAACAGTAATAAATATATAAGTACTGCTAATCTAGATGGTAAAAGTGAGTCAGTAGATGAAGCACATAAAGCTTCACTTATAAATGCAGCTTTAAGTTCTCAAAATGTAATTCAATCAGTTGATTTCTATATCTTGGAAGAAATTGAATCACCTGATGGAAAAGATTTAAAATTAGATGTTCATGAAACTAGTGAAGAACAAGTGAGCTTGCAAGGTACATTGGCTAAGTCTGAAGAGTCTGTTCTTCAAGATCTATCTCCAGTAACAAGTAGTTTTGATCCACAAATGTGTGGTGATAAAAATTTAAACTGGAACACCACTTGTGCTATTAAAAAAGAAGTTTTTGAAGAACAATTTAATGACACTCCTTCTACAGTTGACAAAATCTTATCAGAAGCAAACAGTAATAAATATAAAAGTACTGCTAATCTAGATGGTGAAAGTGAGCCAGTAGATGAAGCACATAAAGCTTCACTTATAAATGCAGCTTTAAGTTCTCAAAATGTAATTCAATCAGTTGATTTCTATATCTTGGAAGAAATTGAATTACCTGGTAAGAAAGATTCAAAATTGGATGTTCAAGAAGTTAGTGCAGAAAAAGTGAGCTTGCAAGGTATATTGACTAAGTCTGGAGAGACTTCTGCAAAAGCGGAAATCTTTCCAGAAACTAATGATGATAAATCTTTGATTTCAAACACTGGTAACATGTGTGAAAATCAGGTTTCTGCTACTATTTCAAAGTTTAGCTTTGCTAGTGATACAAATGCTAAAACCCAAACAGCTTTACCTATAAATGCATCTTCAAGTTCTCAAAATAAATTTCAACCCTTTGATTTCTATGAATTAGAAAAAAGTGATATTGAAGATCCAGAGTGGGAAAATGTAAAAAAATTAAAAAGTAATGAAGAACGATATAAACAAGTTAGAGAATGTTGGGACTCGAAAAACATTCCAAATCCCAATAAAAATTTGACCTATCATTCGTACCGTAAACTAAAATTGAAGGCAGGAAAACTTGATGATCGGCAGATCAAGCAACATAAGCGACAAGCTTCCAAAAAATCTGCACATCCTCCGGCGAAGAAAACTCGTTATTGTACTTATACAGTTGACAATCAGATTCAATCTATTAAAACTGAGCAATTTTCCAAAACTGCAATCATGCAGAATGAGATGAAAAAGCGTGTAAATATGTTAGATTACAATTTTAATCATCAGGTGTCTGAATTAAAGAAACATTACAATTACCATCAATTTGACTATCAAAATTCAAGGAATCAATTTATGAGAGATCGTAACTTGCTGGGAATGCAATATGATCAGAATTTGTATGAAATTAAGAGCAAGTATCATAACAAAATGGATGCATACAACGCCCAATGCGAATCAAAAATAAAAACTTTACTTAAAGCTCATGCTGAAATACTTACCTTTTGCAACTTTTATGTAGGCCTGGGAGAAGACGATCCTACAGTCCTAACAGAAGTTCAGCTCCAGGAAATAGAAGAAATTGATGATGTCTATAAACAATTAAATAAATATTACAAGTAAATCAGAACTTGACAAATATTATGATACTTTTTCTTAGTTAAGAATAACTATTATTTTGACAATTATTCCAGAGTTATTTTCTTTCTTTTTGCTTCATGGTTAATTTTTAATTCTTTCTTATCATTTCAGCAAGTTGTTGTATATAAAATAACAAAAAAATTACATTCTTTCTTGAAAATTCAGAAAACATATGCTTTTAAATTTTCTATATTAATAGTTGTTGGTTATTCATTAAACTCATCAATGGGTTTTTTTTTCCTTATATAAATTGGGAATTTCCTTTACCTACGAGCAATTTTGATTTAATTTGTTTGCTGTGTTCTTTCAAATGTAGATATTACATCCATTTTAAGATTTCTACTGTAAAAACTGTACAAAATGTTTAAACTCATGGATGTGGTTTATGGAAATTAATAAACCTATCGAATACCACATGAAGTTTCATTTAACTGTGTTTTAATTTTTGTAAACTCCAGTCCAATATTTTACACAAGCTTATTTATACAAAAGCTGTGTAGGAGTCATAGATCGGTATAATTGGTGTTTTAAAAATCTTTATAATTGTGGCAGTCCAGTGGGTTGGTCATGTCTTATGGCATAAAGTTTGCCATAATTGCCTGAGTAGAAGTGAACTCCATGAACTAATTTCCAACAAAAGCTGAATCCTTTTGTCAGATGTCTTTTCATCCGTAAGCTCATTTCTTTCACACTGAAATAGGCGTTCCTTGTAATGCCGAAACATGTGTCTGCAATAATATGAAATTTGAGCTATTTGAGGTGGTTAATTCCTAGTTTACTTTTTATGCACAAAAGTATGTAATTAACTTAAATACCTTTGTGCTTGAAAATTAAAAGAATGAAAAACAGCATATTAATTCACAAAATAGCAGGAAAGCTGCATACATGTTTCGGTGTTAGCTTTTGTTGGATATCTTTAAATCCGTAAGCTTACTTCTTTTGCATTAAATAACAGATGTAAAAAAAAAATAAATAACAAGCACTTTTCCGAATGCACTCAAAAGGACAAAATAATTTTTCTGGGTCAGAAAGGACAATTTAAGTATTCCTTTAGTTTTAATTTTTCCAAGAAAATGACACTACAAATGAAAAAAAGTGCGGCTCAAGTCATGTAGAAAATTTCATATTATCTTTTTTTCAATCATAAATTTGAGTGTCAAAACTTGCATGTTTTTTTTAATGGAAAAGTATGATCTGAAATGACTTGAGCCGCACTTTTCTTCATTTCTGGTGTCATTTTCTTGGAAAAATTGAAGACTATAGAAATACTTAAATTGTCCTTTCTGTTCCAGAAAAGGTATTTTGTCCTTTTGAGAGCATTAGGAAAAGTGCTTAGTTTTTTTTTTTTTTTTTACTTTCTTCTATATCTAATACATAGAAGAAAGTATTGGATTCGTGCAAATTTTCGAATTTCGAATTTTGACGGATTCGAACGTTTTGAGGTGTGCTGAGTCCGTTTCGAATATTTTTGGAAAATGTCTGTCTGTCTGTGTGTGTGTGTATGTATGTATGTGTGTGTGTGTGTGTGTCACGTCTGTGTGTGACCAGTTTTTTGTGGCCGCTCTACAGCAAAAACTACCGCATGAAATCGAATGAAATTTGGTACACATATGTGCCCCTATGTGAACTTGTGCCCATTGGTTTTTGGCGCGAATTCCTCCAAGGGGAGTGGAGCAATGGGACGTTTTTTGAGTTACGCGTGCTTGCTATTCCTCAGGAAGTAACTGGCGGAATCAGACAAAATTTGGTCCATATGTTGCCATTAACAGGAACAGGTGCTGATTCAATTTTGGTGTCAATAACTCAAACGGGGGTTGAGCTATAGAACGTTTTTTGTCGTCAATTGTGACTGCTGTACCTCAAGAAATAATGAACAGAATGAAAGAAAAATTTATCGGCAAGTAGTCCTTAGTGGGTATAAGAGCTGATTTTATTTTGGTGTCAACAGCTAAAAAGGGGGTAGCGCAATCGCCCGTCCTTTTTTTCCATTGTGAGTGCCCTATCTCAAGAAGTAATGCTACGTTCTGGTTAAAATTTGGAATATATGTGAATCCATATGTAAACAGGCTTTGGTTCAATTTTGACGCCAATCGCTCCAAGAGGTGTTGATTTTTTTTTTTTGAATAAAAATAGCTTTATTAATGCAACAATAAGAAAGATAAATCGTAATAGATTGTCGTCTGCGTATTTCTCGTGATTTTAATTGAATGGAAATGATCGGAAATATTATCTCAATGATTTAAAATTTTTAACTGTTGCCATCTTATGTTTGTTAACAATTAAAATATTTGTAATTAATTCAAGCAAGGCTTTTAAAATAACTTTCAATTTTCGCTCTTTGCTTTGCTTTTGCAATAATTCAGACATTGGGATGGTAGTCAAGTTTTTGCATGTGTAATTTTGTTTTTTGGGGAATATTGCTTCCTCGTCAAGCATGGGGAGGGATCAGAAAAAAAAAAAGAAAAATATAGAAGAAAGTTTCGTGATAGCCACAACATACTAGTTAATCTTATTTTCTTTTTTTAGTGTAAATGGATTTCATAAATAGAATGTTACTATCACAAAACATTACTTTGTTTCATATAAATGCTCTATACGAAACGGAAAAAAAATCCTATATATGTGGCTAAAACTTTAAGCAATTGGCACTAAAAACTAATCTCTGTTCCTCTCTAGGATTTTTTTGTGTATTAGTTTAATTAAAACCATGTAAATATTAAAGGTTTATCAAATTTATTTAGGGTTCATAACATACAAGTTGCTTGTGATAAAGATCTTAATATGTCTCTTTACTTAGACCCATTATCAATCATTGGCATAGATGAGGATTAAAATTCTAAAAAAGCAATGATAGTGAATAAATTTCATGCTTGCTCCAAAGAAGCCTTGATTCAAAATTTTCATTATGATTACTATTAATGTTGTTGTAAGGCAACAAAATTTTTTAGCGATGAAGTTTTATATCATTTAATGAGGAAATTACATGAAATTTAAGGTTTTCCACCCTAATCAAAATAATTTTATTTTAGAAATTAACTTTTTAGCGTTAAGTTGTACCTTCAGATTAAACAAATCACTTAGTGATATCCCAAAATCTCTAAGTGGTCTAGTTGCTGAGATATTAGCAAAAACAGGCATCAGAATTTCTGTGACAAACATGCCAAGTATAATAAAAGTGCTTAAAAGGGGTTCCTTGTAACATCAAAACTTGTATGCAGCTTTCCTGCTATTTTGTGCAACGATATGTTGTTTTTTTATCCTTTTACATTTTTTCACTGTCCACTTTTTTCGAGAAACCTTTAGTCTTTCTTCGATAGTATAGTTTGATTGCACAATTTGTATTTATTGACTTCAAACAGTTTGAACAACATTTGAAACAACATATTCAAATAAAATTTAAACTTTAATCAGATGAGTTTTGCTTTTTTTTTAATCATATTATATATATATATATATATATATATATATATATGTATTGGATATCTTTAATTATAGGATTTATTCAATGCTGTATTCGGAAAGAAAAGATTCTGGGAACTTGCTTATTATAGGGCAGATGCTATGGTTGACAAGTATTAGTTAGGCTCAACAGAGGTCAGTTCAGGTTACATAGCAAGCTTTAATGAAATGCATTCTTTTTGTAACAGTAAACCAAAAATTTCGAAGAACAGCTCCCCCCACCCGCTCTCCCTACACACACACAACTACATCACTGGCCTTTTAGATGAACGTTGAACGGGGTTGTTTCCTTCGGTCAAAGTACTGCTTTTAGTCACTGAAATTGATAGAATAAGCAAAAAAAACACGGAGCTAGAAAAAACTTTCATTTTCGCCAACGCTTAACTTAATTTTTTTGAATGTCAGATTTTGAAAGTAAGGTGTTGTCTTTATGACATCACAAATGATGTACTTTGGCACGCTGAATGCTTGCTGTCTACCGCGTTTCCACATTATGATAAGCAAGAAGCGAATTAAATATTGTACTCTACGCTTGTGTGCTATCAACCATATCGTTGCCAGTACACATGAGTAAAGAAGTCAATTAAATATTGCTCTCTGTGCTAATGGCATCAGTGAATGGTATTTTATCTCTTGTTATGTCATGTGCAGAAATGTAAGCAATGAAACTGCATGTTTTTAAGCATGCTCTTTCAGAAAAAAATACTTTTAAAGTTTTGGAAACAATCCCATTCATATTAGGTTTAGTTAGTACACTTTTTTTTTTTTTTGTCAATGTGTAAGAGCCCATTTTGCTTGCATGTAGTTGAGAAAGGCAAGAGAGCTAATATGGTTTTTCGCAAATGTTCTTCCTTTTAACTGCACCAAAATTCTACTAACTGCATGAGTTCTAATTTTTGTTTGCAAGGCTGTCATATCAATAAAGGTTTTGTATTCTTTTAACTTTAAAGAGTTAAAAACCTTGAATAATAAATGTCTCCTCTCTTTGAACTGATACCTCTACTAAAAAGATTTTTATTGTTGGATAAAATCAAAGTCATTCAAACTTGCACTAGTTCTCTTTTTGGCAGAAAATGCTGGCCTATGATTCATGAGTAACTACTAGAACTGTTTACGGTAATATTTTTCATAAATTGGAAAATTCCATTAATTATTTCACTCATGGCTTTTGCTGCTTCATTACAGATATTAATGTAGTTGTCCCAAGAAATTTAATTCTCTTCAAGAAAAGGATCAAAAGAGGCCAAATTTTTCCAGTCCAGCAGTGCATGTTGACCGTGACTTTCATAATAGGTTTTTCAATGAAGCATTTCCGTGTTGAGACTTAATGATGGCAATTAATTTTGCAAGTCTGGTAGATTCATCCTTTTGTAATGAAAATTTGCATGATTTTACTAAAAAATAAAGTTTATTCTTCATATTTGGGCTATCCCTCATCAGAAGCCCAAATCTAGATTAGTAAACGGAAGGCAGGTTTGATTATTATTCTTTTTTCGTATTATAATAATTTAATTTTTAAGAAGCATTATTTTTATCTACCTTTAAAGCGACTGATTTGGAAGTTACGAAAAGAAACAAAGCAAGTTTTGAGGAACCCTTGAATTGAGTAGTTTTTATAGAACTCCAGGGTTCTACAGAATACACATTTTAAGAAATGCTTTTCTGGAATTAAGAAATTTCAATAGTGTGTCACTATTGATTATGCGCAGGGTTTGTACCAGGGTTTCCAATCCTGCACCGAATTCAGTTCCAGGGGATTGTAAGGAGGCAATCCCACGGGATTGACTTGATTCTTCTAAAAAATAAAATTTTTATGTCAAATAGAAAAAGTTGTTCTTTTTGGGAATGATGCTTTTATTACAAGAATTAATAGTCTTCTGGTAAGCAAAAAAGTTCTGCTCGTATGGGATGGTAAAGGATTTTTGCTCTAAAAATAATGCACTTGATGAAAACACGTGCTGTGGCTCCACTGCTGTGGGTTTTACTAAAATTAAGTAATTGTAGACGTTTAGAAAAAGATTCGCATTAATTTAATCACCTTTTGAAATAGATTTCTCTTTTCTAATGCTGGGTTTTTGCTCAAGAATTACAAATTTCGGACAAAAACGATGGGACAAAAGCAGGGTTGGGTTTTGGACTGTCCAAAACTGGTTTAGGACAGGACAAGTGGTTTTTACAGTCCAAAACTGTCGGAAACTGTCTTAAACTGTCCAAAACTATGCCAAAGCTAAAGTGGTGTGATTTAATCAATTCTTATTCACTGCACTATTTGCAATGCATAAATTTAGAAATTAATGAGGTTTAATTAATGAGTATTTGATAATATTTTTCTCAAATGTTCATTAAAAAATATTTTGCTTAAAAAAGTTGCCAATAACTATTACATAAAAACTTCCTTATGTAACAGTTAGTAAAGTTATGAAAGGAAACTCACAACACTAACAAGACAACTAATTTCAGTTCCATTTATAACTCAAAGGAATATTATTAAATGTGCAATATTTAGGTGCAAAAAAAAAAAAAAAAAAAAAGCTTTAATTTTTTTAATGGTTTTTGCAAATAAGTTTTACATGATGTTTTAATGAAAATTATTTTTTAAATCATAGATTAAAGAACGAGAAATTAATGATTTAACACTAATGTTATAAAACTTGTGCTATTCTTTTTTTTTTAAATTCATATTTTTAATACAATACATTCTGCAGCTATAAAAAATTGTAATTTATTGCATTTAAGTCAATTCTTACATTATGTTTTGAACACTTTCTTTTGCAGACATGCATAAATGTCGAGTCAAGACAACCCTCGTTCCGAATGTACTTTCCCTTCTTTCTGATTTAAATTCTTTCATGTGTTCTTTATATGTATTCTGTACTGTAATAAAAATATATTATGCGTAACGAAGGCAAGACACTCAGATTGTAGTCCTCATCAAAATAAACCCGTGCAATAAGCACCAAAAGAAAAAAAGTCTACTAATTCGATTTTCGTCTCTAACATGTTGCATTTGTTTTTGCCTTGATTCAAGGGACTGAGTTTCGGGACGTGTACTTTCTTGATAGGCTTTTTTAGTTTTGCGAGAAAGATTTGATAGGCGGGACGTTTCCGATTTCGCGTCATGATTTATACAGACTGTTTATATAGCTTTGCTGTGGTTGACTTAAGTTCGCGCATTTTTCCTGAAGGTCAAGCACATGTAGCTTTAAGCCAAGTTAGGTCCCTAGAGGGACTAATTATCAGTAGTTTAGACCACCGCTAGTTACTTAATAAACCTCACGATACAAACTCTCAATGAAATGACAAGATTACGAAATGTACCGCCTTATAATCATAATAACTAAATCAATGAAAATTAACTAAAAAGTGTAAAATAAAAAATTATTAAATAAAAACAAAAAACCCGACTGCATAAAAACCAAAAAAAAAACTAAAAAGAATAATGCATAAGACCAGTAGTTTATTATGTTATTAAGTACTACTGAATAACTACACCGTTGAAATAGTTTTGTAATCGTACACAGATAAGACAAATCATAAATTCAAAAGCAGAATAGAAGGATCAACAGTCGGGGCCCATTCCTTTCTAAATCAAGGAACCCCGTTAAATTTGAATGGGCCTCCACTGTTGATCCTTCTATTCTGCTTTTGAATATATGATTTCACCTAAGTGACTCTCTTCCTGCACGTCTCGCAGCAGTCCGCTCTGGGAAAGGTGGTTATTCTGGCTTTTGACAGATGGTCACATTAATGTGACTGGACTGTGTATTAAATAGTCAACGAAATAATTTTGACACTTTTTGTTCTGTTTTTGATATTTTCTCACAAAATATAGTTTCTCAAAAAATAGTTTTGGATGTTTTCAGACACAAGGATTTTGAACAGGATGGTAAAAACCTTGCCAACCCTGCTTTCATTTGCACACATTCATAAACATAGGGAAATTTCGTTACTAATCAAAAATAAATAAACTTATGCATGCAAATTGAAATTTTTATCAAGAATTCAACTTCTATGCAACTAGATTAAAATCAGCTGCTAAGTAAGTTGAATGTTCTCATTGAATAAATGGTCAATATAAAACATTACTTTGATACATTTTATTCTGTTTTTTGATGTTTTCTCACCCAATACTATTTTTCTAAAAATATTGTTTTGGACACTTTCGGACAGTTTTGGACAGGACGGTAAAAACCAGGGTTTTTACCGTAGTGTCCAAAACCTTGCCAACCCTGACCCTCACACAAGAACACCTTCACCGACCTGATTAACTGATCCAACTAAGTTATTAATATTAAATTCCTCATTTTTTCTTCTATTTACAATTATATAACAATTTGACCAAAAATGTTGAATTTATTTTTGTGTATAAGTAAGACATTATTCCAAAATGTTTTGAGCTTATTTGTCATCGATTTTGAGATGAAAAGTGTAAGCTTTCTGTTTTTCGCAATAACAAGAAAATTTCTGCGGGAGGAGTTCCCGTTTAATCTAGCTTATCAGAGAACTTGGAGAATAATTTTAGGTGGAAATTAAACATACAATGTTTCATTAAATTCTGCAGAAACTTTTACAGCTCTCAAATGTGTATTTTTCATAATTTTTTGAACTGTAAATCTCAGGTCACGTTGTTGTTAACTTTGCCGGTTGACCTTTTCTTACCTTGTTTTGGCTCTGATTCTTTTGTTTAGAGCATTTTATCAAGCCCTTCGCTAATAGAATGGTATAAATTAACTACTTTAGAGACATTTCAAACCAATTTAAATGCTACTGCAAGAGGAAAAATCAAATTTCGAATGGTGTTTGTTGTTTTTTTACGAATAACAGCCATTTTAAAATAATAAGGAGGATATTAGGGAGTAAATAAACAAAAAATTAAAGCCACATGACTTTACAGTAGAGGTGCGACATCGATGGCAAAAAATCGATGTTTGAAATTAAAACATAGAGACTATTCGCCCACCTTAGTTGATTCCAAAAAAAACTTTGCAAAAAATCTCAAAATATTGTTCTTAATAGAACTTTCAACATTAAGAATTTGGTTGTTCTGCCTTTCTTTCCTGGTATTAGTTTTCAGGTTGCTAAGATTCTGAAGTGATTCCAATTCCAAGTGGTGTTTTCTCCCATGGAATCTAGAAAATTGTTTGCAATTGCGTACTCGGATACATTAGACAGACCCGCCATTCTTTGAAATTTCGCTTAAAAGAGCATCAAAGCTATGTGAAAAAACAACAGCTGAATAAATCCAGCATTGCTCAACACTGTTGGGATTCTAATCACTCTTTTAATTTTAACTCCTATCAAATTATCCAAAACTGCCCCAATTCGTTGGATCTTAATTTTTGGGAATCTTTCCACATCTTGAGGAACCAGTCTAATATAGTTAATGATCTTACTGCAATTCCGTATTTTTCTTCTGTATGGACACCATTTTTAAAATAGGTTTAGGTTTTCTATTATTTTTATGTAAACGTGGTACTTTTCTTACTTTTATTTTTTTCATTTTTTGCTTTATTATTTCATTTTGTGATCAACTAATTCCAATTTGTTTATCCTTCACTCTGTTTTTTTCCGCATTTCTCCATTTGATACATTGCTTTCAGACATAGTTTTTCCCGCTGGTAAAATTATTGCTAATTTATTCAGATTGGTTTCATCTTTGGACTATTTGCATTGTTTATGGGTTTTCTTGGAAATTTATTACTTAACAGTTTTTTTCCTGATTTAATTATATAATAAATTTGTCATTTTATCTTTTTTTGTTTTGTTTAATTTCTGATTTTTGGTATTTATACTATCACCTGTTCCAGTGTGTTGCTTTTCTGGGATGACTTTTCATCCAGAAGCTCACACTTCTTTGCATTGAAAAGGGTGTGTCTTGTAACACCAAAACACGTGTCTGCAATAATTTGCATGTTTTGTGCTTCAATGCGTTGGATAATTGATTATTTTAATTTTCAGCACAAAGACATTTATTCGTCATAACATCATCTTGTTCGGAAAGGAAAGCTCTTTCGAATGACATATAATATTAGGGGGTGGGGGATTTTTTACCCCCTAATTATGCAAAAAACGTAAAATTTCAGCTTAATTTGTTAATTATGAAAAACTAATTAGAAATTTAGAATTCAGGCTTTGAGGTGCAGACTCCTGGGGTACGTTCGAATTTTGGGCCAAGTTTCAGGGCTGTAGGTGCTATGGGGTCTTCTGGCCATCGGGTACAAAGAAAGAATCACCATCACCTTTATATATATAGATTAACAATGAATTTACAAATTGATTGCAGTGAAATAACACTTATAAATCTTTACATCTCTTTTACACTCATAATAAGCGTACACTAAAATTTATATTGCGGAGTGTATTGGAACTGTTCACATATCCCCCTACATGTTACGTTCACAAGTGCTCCAGCATCTACCATAGAACGAATTTTCAAAAGCAAAGAATTTATAATTACAAAATTTAAACATTGGCCTAAACTTACGTGAATGTTCATTTAATGGTTTGCAATTATTAAATTTAGCTTATTAGTTTAAAATATGTTTTTACACAAAGAAGACTGATAAAAGTACATCAGTATCTGCTAAAACAAAGAAGCTGTCACCACAGGAACATAAACTGGCTCCTTGCTCTGAAAGTTTGGTTAAGAAGTAGGACTGGTACTGCCATTACTTGAGAATTTTTAACTTGATTCTAGTAAAACATTGTTTTTTACAAATAACAGTTCACTTGTACCCCGTGCTCACATGTGCCCCCTTTTCCCCTATATCAGCCTACTTTTTACCCAAATGAAGAAAACTGCCTCAAACATTTTTTGTCCAATATCAACCACATGATCTTTATTATTATTTTCATTTTACAGTGAAAAAGTTCATGTAGATCTGATAAAACATGAGCTACAGTACCCGCCACTAATAAAATCACTGGATTATAAAATCAGCCGCTTTTTAAAATCAAATTTGGAAAAACAGAATCATTGCAATATCAAAACATGTTAAAACCATCCTTTAATAAAATCACTATCGCCGTTTTATAAAATCAAACTTTTGGATATAATATGCCAAAAATTGATAAAGATGCACCAAGAAGGGAAGGAATCGGTCTCTGAAGATGAGGAAATATCAGAGCTGAATTTGCTCTCTTCATTAGATATCAGTAGAGTGCTTGATATTATACGATGCACTTTTGAGCCAAGAGGAAAATATAATGTTAAAATTCATAAACATTTTGTAAACTTTCAAACGATATTGTTCTTTACTCTGCAACTCTGAAAAATTTTGGCGTATTGTTATTTGATTAAGACCCTTGTGCAAATTTTTAAAAAATGTACCTCATGCTCAAAATAACTGTATTTTCAAACACTCGAAACAAAAATAAATGAAGTAATTCATTTCGTTTTTAGAGCATTTGAACTTCAAAATATATAATTTTTGAAAGTGAGTTTTGGTATGCCGTTTTATAAAATCAAATATCTTCTGAACCAATGTGATTTTAATAAGCGGCGAGCACTGTACCTGCTTTTTACTGGAAAATTTTATGAAGACGTTTGATTTTGTAAACAAATCAACAAAAGCTACTTATTTGTTTAAAGTTAATTATTTCTGAAAAAATAAATACCATATTTTCCTGCATATTATCTGTTGAAAAAGTTAATGAGGTGCGGATTTTATGCTGTCGAGGATTATCTGTACTTTTTTTCTCTCTCTCAACGCCAATGCATTGAAACTCAACTTACAGCAGGATTCACCAATAGAAACTATTCCGTAGTGTTAAGTTGTTTATTGTACAAAGCTTGAATTTTCCTCTTTCGCAATTCAGGCTGTGTAAACTAAAAAACCATACAGTTCTAGTAGAAGCAGTCTCAATTTGCAACAGTTTACTCCTTTGTCTTTAAGTAATTAGCGTACTATGATCACGATTTCAGCACAATATTCGGAAGAAACAGAAATAAAGTATGGGATTAAAAAATATATATTTTTTAAATTTATTTTTTCTTATTTTAAATTAACGTTAGTAGTTTAAAAAAAATTTTTGCAGAGCCAAACATTTTCTGCGAACCCTGTTCACACGTTCGTTTATGTTATGCAAGACTGGGAACAGATGGCAATACCCAAATGAAAAAAATAGAGGATTTCATCCCCAAGCAGACTGACCAGTCCAAAAGTAAACAAGTGTAATGAGCTTTAACTCTTTCAAAATAGTAGAGGCCTTGGCTACCCACAATAGCTCAATGCAGTGAGAATATTTTCACACCCTAGAGAGCAAACAAGTATGAACTTGGGGTGTCTGTTCAAGATTAAGAAGAGGCAGGTGATGTAAAGGACAATTGGGGGATAATGCCTGTGTTGACAGCAGTTTCACTTTCACTTGAAATTTTCAGTGCCACACGAAACAGGAAGAATAGCTGTCACTGCTTGATGACTAAAAATAAAGAGTTTAAAGTTACTCTCAGGATTAAGGAATAGATGGAGAGCTTTTCAAAAGTGACACAAAAAAACTTTGTTGAAAAAGAAAATTGAAGCATTCAATTTGCATTTTTTTCTAGGAAGAGGTCTGAAGTCTTGTTCGTCTTAACTGAAACATTCATCTTGATGTACGTAATATCAGTGACATTTTTAATGTAATTAAATAGTAAACCAAACTTAATTAACAAAGTTTGTTTTAGCTGTGATTTCGTATTAACCATGGTCGTATTAACCGAGTTCAACTGTACATTGAACTGAAAAAAAAAAAATGCTACATCTTATAATATACACTAGTAATATGCATTACATTGCAATAAAATATTTACAAAAAAAAAAAAAAAAACAGCTCGCAAAATTAAACGTTCCTAAATTTGTGGCATTTTTTTTGCTACGACTGTTAAATTGAGGGGTCATTGAGCACCCTCTTAGAATTTGAGTAAGAAGCTACAACTTTTACAGCATAATACTATTAGTAAGTCTTTAAAAAAATAGAAGGTGTTCTGGACTCTAGCTGAAAAAAAAGTTTTTTTGAACCACCCTATATATATCCATATAATTGGCTCACAGAAAAAGTTTATGCTACAATGAGTATTAAAGATCCAATCATGCAATTCAGTTATCATTCAAAAATGCATTAACCTATACTATGTTTTTGGTTGGCATAGCAGCTTCATATTCAAAGACAATCAGAAACTTTTATATTGTGAGTACAATTTTTTATTTAAAAGCTTTAAATCTGTCATAATACAATGTTCAACATACCAGAGAATGTTGTTAAGTAATAATCGATCGAGTAACGCTACTAACAGGACCGGATTAACATCTATTTACGCCCTAAGTCAAACTAAGAGATTATGCCCAACCTCACATATCTGAACTCTATCGAAATCGTATCCCCCCCCCCCCCCAAGCCATTGACAGAGGCGTAGTAGCGTCCAGTGACAGTTGAAGATTTCGTGCTTCCCCGTTTGACAAAATGAGGGATGGATTTCTTTCTTTGTTTTCCTTCGATAATGTTCAAAAGAGGGCAGTGCTCCCCCGGAAATTTTTTGAAATTGAAGCGTTGGAAATGTAATTTTAGGCCATCTATATCCTTTATATATCCAGGCTCTTGAATTTCTTGATGCACTTTTCTTTTCCATTCATTTTTTTACCTTAAAAAAAATTAAGAACTGCTGGTGTCTTTACCTTACAATATTCTGAATCACTCTCTATATCTTTTTTAATTTTTCTTCTATTTAAAACATATTTTGGGGCATCTCATGTATTTTTATCCACTTTGTTGGGATCTTCCTGGTGAAATTTTGAATAAAATTATATGTTGGAAGCAAATGCCCGATAACTTACATCATTATACATTTTTTTTTTCGCCCTCGAACCTGTGCGCCTTTTGGGAGTCAAGGTTGACGCCCTCTTGGAAGACCCAGTCCAACTCTGGGTAAAAGCTATATTTTTAAGAAATTATTGTTCAAGTCAACGACATTGAAAATTATATGCTTTGACCAGAAAAGGAACTCGACTCAATCATTACGCTGCTTTTTTTCTGCCTAACGGGCCGGTTGTAATCTATTCTAGTTGAACTTAGCTTATTCATATATACCACAGGGTGGCGACAGGAACTGTGAAAAAAAGTTCCCTGACTTTTCCCTGATTAAGTTCACCAAATTTCCCTGATTTACGTTACCAATGATAATGGTTTTCTTTCTTTGCTCTACTTGAAATCCATTGTATGTTTGTATTAAATGCAGTATTTTAAACGTTTTAAGTTGCGTAAAGTTGTTGAACTAAAGATATATTTTAAAAAATTTTACTTTTTTAATAAAATGGTTATAAAAAAAAAAACACAATTTTTTTAGAAGGAAAGAAAAACCAACAAAACAGTATATTAAATTTTTATGCATGGAAAGATTATAGAAAATTCAAAAAAAAAAAAAAAACTTCCAGAAACCACATAGCATAAGAAATTTAAGAATATTAAAATTACTCTTAAAAACATATGTGTATTTATGATAGAACTAAAAAGTAATTGAAATTATTTTGAACTAAGTTTTCAAACACTATAATAATTGTTGCAAGAATAACAAGTAAGTGTAAGAATAGAAGTAATGTAGTTATTCTTATCTAATTAATTGACATATTTATGCAAAACAGATGAAACCATTTGACATCCATTCATAGGGAGCTTTTCTCTAATCAAGAATATAGGTTTTAATGAATGAATACAGCATTTTAACAATAAAAAAATAAAAATATTTACTTAAGTTCACAAGTTAACTCTATTTCAAATGATTTCAGTATGTAACGAAAAAAAATCTTAGATTGCTTTTGTAACAAAGAACTTTGAATGCAAGAAGAAAAAAAAAGCAATTAGTTAATATCAAAATATAATAAAAGAATACAACTTGGTTATAAAATTAAAAAATTACTTAAGTCTGAAGAAAAGAAAACCTTTATAATCTGCGGTGACAACAAATAGTATAACGGTAAAAAACAAAGTTTTTTTAATTGAAAGTTCTATATTTAGCAATTAAATTAAAAGCCCAAAGAAGTAATAACTTTTAAGCTTTTATAGTATTAATTCAAAAACCAAAGATTTCTTCTTGAAATCGTGATTACAGTACTTAATTACTTAGAGACAATGGAATAAAGGCAACGGAGCTAAGGCATTAATGAAGGCTTCCTCTTTGCCTGTATGGTTGTTTATTTTACGTAGCATTGAAAGCGTAAAAGGAAATTTCAAGCTAGGTAAAATAAACAACCTAACAGACACAGAAGCAATCTTAAGAAGTTCATCCTGTGGTTAATAAGTAAGATTCAATACTTTGACGTTGAAGAAAAAAGATGCACAAATATGCGGCAGTATATAATCGCACCTCATTAATTTTACTTTTTTTGAACAGATAATTGGCGGAAAATGCGTAGAGAATTAGAGTATTTAATTTTGTAAAGCAAAAAAAAATTTTTTTTCTTCATAAAATGAATTTTCCCTGATTTTTTGTTATTTTTTCAAAATTCCCTGACTTTTCCCTGATCTGTCGCCACCCTGTATCAGCGCACTGCATTTTTTTCTAACAAGATGTTTGTTTTTTTTTCCACTGTGATGTGCACCCTTTTCGGCTTGTGCTCCTAGGTGGCCTATTGGGTAATCCGGGCTTGGCTACTGACATCGCCAACAATGAAACTTGCTTCACAGCATAATTTGATGATATTTTTTGGTAATGTTTGACATGCAAGGAAATGCTTTATTTTAACGAGGCAGAACTAATCCATTAACTTAACTGTTTTACTGGTAAGACTAATTTTGGGAGAATGAAGAAACGAAGTAGTTAACAATGAACGCCATCTATTGGAGTTAGGTTTAAAATATCAACTATCAAAATATCACCAAACAGGCATTTGCTCCGTTCAAATTTAGAAGCAATTTTCTAGTAATTGTATAAAGTTAATAAATTACATTAACTAAATTTTTTATATAAAATGCACAGCTAAAAAAGGGATATTGTACAGTTCGCTGTTGTGTTTGGAGGTACGAGCGAGTAGCGATGCAATAACAATAGACAATGTTTTGCATTAGCACGCTATATACCGAGTGATCAAAACATCAGTATAAATTTGAAACATTAATAAATCACGGAATAATGTCGATAGAGAGGTAAAAATTGACACACATGATTAGAATGACATGGGGTTTTATTAGAATCAAAACAAAAAAATAGTTCAAAAAATGTCCCACAGATGGTGCTGGACAGCAAAAGGTCAGTGACTGCGCATGAAAATCGTGTATAAAAGGGGCTGTTATGAGAGAGAATCAGTTGCACATTGAGCATTTCCTGTAAAGATTATCTTTGCTTTGTTTAATTTATGCTAATTATTGCTTTTCTTATCAGATGATGCGCCATCTGTCGGACATTTTTTGAACTATTTTTTGTTTTGGTTCTAATAAAACCCCATGTCATTCTAAGCATGTGTGTCAATTTTTACCTCTCTATCTACATTATTCCGTGATTTATTAATGTTTCAAATTTATACTGACTTTTTGATCACCCGGTACTTTAATTATCAGGTATAAAAAGTGGCCACAACACATTTATAAAGAACATATATATATCTGAAGCGACATGGACCATTCTACGACATTGCGCATCTAGCAATAGAGTCCAAAATGGTCACAGTTAAAGTCTGTTATTACACAGATATTAAATTTTAATTCTAAAGTTTTACACCAAATGAAATATTAAATATTGATGAAAACCTAATTAAAATTACTCATTGCAAACAAAGTAAATTAATAACATATCCCTTTATACTTAAAAGACAAAAAATAAAACTATATGTGTTATGCAATGTTTGAATTTAATTACTCAATTTTACTTATAAAATTATCAGTAACTGAAGAGATTTAAAAGCAGGGCCGGATTTAAGGGAGGGCAGGCGGGGCTACTGCCCCGGGGCCTCCACAACCAAGGGGCCCCCACAATAAAACTTTTACAAAATATCCTAACTTTCACGGGTCGAAAATATCGGATATATACATATATATCAAAATATTTGGATAATATCAAAGTATCGGATATTTTCGAAAATATGATCTTTTCGAACCCTGATTAGGGGCCTCCATTTCTTCCTTGCCCCGGGGCCTCCACACTTCCAAATCCGGCCCTGTTAAAAAGCAGAAAATCACTTGAACAAATTGTAATTTAATATTTTAAGCAACCTGGGTTTGTATTCATATGCAACATTCCTTTATCTATGCCATGTAACATGTTACCATGATTATCAGATTTATATTAGGGAAGAAATTATCCATTTATACAGAATTGCAGATAAACATAAAACAACTTTGCCCATGGTTTGTTTTTGCTTTTGGAATGATTTATTTTAAATTAATAATGTACTTAATGTAGAGAGATACATTTACAATGTTAAGTAGAAATGCATTTCCACTTCCCAAAATAGATTAACATGTTCTATTTTAAATTGACATAAAATAAAATTAATACAGTTGAAAATTATTAACCTAATATTCAGTGCATCTCTAATCAAGAATATCAAGTTGTGGAAATGTTTAAGTAAAAATTTTAATATAGGGTTCGTTGGGGTAATTTGTGTAGTCGGAGTAATTTGGGTATAAGTTATGTTTTATTGAATTAAATGAAAACTATTCATTTGATACACCAACAAAAATTCAGTTATAAACATCATCCTTACCTATGAATATATTTTGAAAAAATGTTGCCAACACTCTTTTTGAAATTGATAAAAAATAAATTCAACTTTTTGGAGAAATCAACGCAATGCAAACCAACTACTCCCTAACTTGCCACTATGTTTTTCAAGTTTAGGCATGTAAACATTACATATGTTTACTTTAATTTGGCACTGAATTAAAACATTTAACATAATTAGTTTTCATGCAGAAGGACAAATAATAATTCTATAGGACAACTGACATAGGCATGTATGTCCATCCTCACTACCCAAGGTTAACATATGCTAAAAATTAATTGGAAAGTTGTTTAAATTTGCTTAAATGCTCTGCAACTAAAAACTGCTTCCCGTCTAGTTATATTGTGCTATTTTCAGTCCAGAATCCATCTTAATACTTAAAAAAATTAGTATGTGGGGCCTCGGTGATGTTATGTCTTCTAAGCAAGAGGTGTGGGGGTTTGATTTCCACCTCGCCCTGGGTGTTCTTCCATTCTCATGTATTGTAAATCTTTCATTTGTATTGTTCTGAGAATAAAATTTGGAAAAACGTTGTGGATTATTGGAGGTATAAAACTTCTCCGCTGAGAATAGCTAAAGACCTCAATGTGTGTTATCAAATCAAATTATCCATGCTATCCCAATTTTTCTATTTTCCCTACATTTAACCTAACTTTGAAAACATTGACTAAGATTGATATAAAAACCATGCTTTGCTCTTTAACAATTAGTAAACCCTAATTCCCCCATCCACAAGGTAATTTGGGTACAGTGAAATTTATTTTTGCCATTGATATGCAAATAGGTCTATTAACATGTAATTTGTAGAAAATTATTCTGGAAAGTCATAATGCTAAGCTGAAACAAGAAAAAAAATACGTATAATAAATTTATTACAGTACTAGAAAGTTCAAAGTAGGTCATTTTTGTACCCAAATTACCCCAACAGCGAATTCTCGCTACAATGAACTTCAAGGGATTTCAAATTTTCCTCGTTGCAACGAGAATTTCATTTTAATAGAATTCAAACAATGTAATGCAAATTAAATCAGGACTAAAAATTTATTTTGTTGAAGCTGACAGCTCATTGGTAACGAGATTTTACTGTATTTTTACTTGCTTGCGTATAGAGATAGGCATGGATAGGAGAAGAAAAAAAGTCAAACTACAAAAGCATCTTCATTGCTTATTCTAATTTTATTTATTCTAACACATTCATTTCATTCAATACAAAATGTTTGCTTTCAGTGTTTCTCAATTTTATGAACTTATCTGAGGTCCTGAAGAGTTTGCATAACCGAAGTTTAACTGCCTATAAGTTGCATCATGAAAATATAAAGCCCAACTTTAGAAACAATTTCGAAAAGAAAAAAAAAAAAATTCAAGAAGTACTTCTATACAAAATTATAAAAATTAATAATATAAAATAAAACAGCTCATATGCATTACAAATTTCCAGAAAAAAAGAAATTTCTATATAGCTGTACAGCTTCAGTGTAATCCCTGGGTTGGCGACTTTTATTGACTCAGACTGATAACTTGCCAAGTGTGTTGTTGTCTTGTGTCCCAGTTTTACTTAAGTTTCTCTTGCTAGTCTGCGTTTAGGTTGTTTTTTAGTTTTGATCGTTGTCAAATGTGATAAATTTTCAAAAATTAAAAAACCTTTCCAGCCATAAGTCACCAACATGGGGATAATACCGAAGCTGTTTCATCATAAAATTTAAGTAATTGATACTTGAGTAATTCTTTTGCCCTGTTAGTCAGAATCAGAATTTTTGTTGTCACTGTCATAGCTAGATTTCCTAGCGACTTTGGATTCTTTTTTATCACTTAAAATATCCAAATTGACTTCAGCATCAGTACCACCTTTTGTCAGTGATCGCCTCGGGCTTCTGGACAACGAGCGTTTTTCCGGACTACGAGATCGAGACTTCCCACTCAATCTCGATTTCCTTTTTTCTGAATGGGACTTGTGTCTTGAAGAAGATCGACTTCTTGATCTTTTTGATAATCTTCGACTGGACTTATGGGGGGTTCTTGAACGACGACGAGATGAAAGCTTACGACTTCGAGATCTATACTCAGGACTTGAGGATCTATTAGAAGGTGATCTGCTGGATCTACGTCTCGATTTTCGAGGAGAATATGATCTCTTATGTTCTCTAGACCTAGATCGCGCTTTTTTTGACCTGCGATCAGAACGACTGGATTTACTTTTGCTGCGTGATCGTGATCTACTCTTTTTATCAACATCCTTTCTCTTAGATTCTTGAACGTCTTGAACAGCTTCTTGTTCGTGGACTTCGTCCAATGTATGAGAACTTTCATCACCTTGTTCCAATATACCATTTTTTGACTCCTGATTCTTAGGAGACAGAACATCAATATTAGATGCTTGGCTCGACTCTGCATCATTCATTACATTTTCAACTTCCATTTTTTCAGATTCAGAAGTAGTAAATATATTTGGAACAGATTCAGAAAGAGAAATATCATTTTCATCTTTAACTTCATCTTTCTCCTCAGATAGTTTATCTTCAGATATTTTTGCACCATTACTTGATGGTGAAATCTTGACTCGTTCTCTGGATCGAGATCTAGTACTAGATCTATTTACATCTTTCTTTGACTTCAGCTCTTTATCTTCTTTTTCTAGAGATCGTGATAATCTTCTTTTCAAAGGAGAATGATGATCTCGGGATGATGATCTCTTACTTCTTCTGGTTGCAGATAGATTTCTCGACCTTGATCTCACTGATCTTTTAGAACGAGAGACTCGGCTTGTAGAGCGAGATCGATCACTCCTTTTGGAGTGGGACAATCTGCTACCAGAACGGGATCTCTCTCTCCTCTTACTAGTCAACACTTTGCTTCTCGATCGGGATCTGTGCCTTGATCGTGAGCGTCGACTTCTGGAACCTGATCTTCTTTTACTTCTTTTCCCTTTAGAACTGGATCTCCTACTTCTTGAAAGTGATCGTCTCTTAGTTCTCCTGGACTTGCTCCTTGATCGAGAACGGCGTGCTCTGCTTCGTGAAGTAGATCTTCGGACTTTGCTAAGTGATCGTGAGTGTCTACCTTTTGATAAAGATCGCTTGCTTCTTGACCGAGATTTTGGGCTTGCAGATATTGAGCGACGACGTTTTGATCTTGAACGGCGATCTCTTGAACGGGAGCGTCTGCTTTTCTTAACAGGGGACTTTGACCGAGAACGTCTTCTAGAAGAACGAGATGAAGAATGTCTCCGGGAACGTGATGTAGAACGTCTACGGGAGCGGGATGTGGAACGTCTTCGGGAATGTGACGAACTCTTTGATCCCGAAATTTCTGGTTCCACCACACGAGCAATTAAGCTTTCAGCTTCTTTTAATCTTTTCATTGCTTCTTCAGTATCTTTTTCAGAAACTGCATCAGATTCTTTTTGTGGTTTAACAATAGCAGAACTAGAATGTTGTATTTTAAGTTTATTCCCTTTCAGTGTTATTCCATCACACTGCAATGCTTTTACAATAGAAGCTCTATCTGTAAACTCTACAAAAGCAGATTGAGTAAGATTAGCATCTTGACCAGCCATACGCAAATATTTAACCTCACCAACCACTCCATTGATAAAGTCAAGCAGTTGATTTGCTGTAACTTGTGCATTGATATTTTCTATATACACAGTTCTACGAATTTCCTCAATAGTATTTGGGTCATTATCAGCTGACAGAGGAGGATATTGAGGCAGCCCCAAAATATCCAAGTTTGTATCAATGGATGTTATCACTAAATTTCCATTTACAGCAGCAATTTCATTGCTCACATCTTTCCCAGACGTACATAGGCCTGGCAAAGCAGACGTGGGATTTAAAAGATCAAAAGTTGTGTTATCTTCACTAGGAATATTTTCTCCTGGTATTGCAACTACAACTAAAGCTCTATCGATGAATACTGTATTTGTCAAATGCAAAGCTACACGGACGCTCCATGAATCAGAGTACTTAATGTAACATACCTTAAATTGAGGTTGAACAACAGCTGCTGAAGGGTACATTCTAATTTCTTTTATCTTTCCAAGATAACCAAATAATTTCTTCATTTGTTCCAGAGTAGCAAGATTAGAAACATTGCTCACTTGAGCTATTAATGGCAGTTCATCCGTCATGACTATCTTTCAATAGGTACTAACAGTAAGAGGATAGCTTTAAAAATAATTTATCAAGATTAACAATCCTACAACGTTATAATGCAGAATAAACGCTCAAAACTTTTGATCTTTTTTAATGTCCATGAAACGAGTTCCGATCAAAACTGAAAATTAGTCCAGTAACTTTTACTTGAAGTACAGTTCTTTCAAATCTGATCACAATCGAATATGATGATGTGATGCACTTACGTAAACGTCCAGCACAGCAGAACAAAACTTTACGCGGAATCCGAAATTCTTTGGAAAAAGAAGGTTACGACTCGAGCTACAATATCATACAATTCATAGTAATTACTTTAAAACAGCAAATAAGAACTAATTGATCCGATAATCGACATTTACGATTTTCGGCATTGCCATTTCATTTTGATCACTGCCAAATGCCAAATCAGAATAATCTCTAAAAATAACTTAATTTTTTTTTTTTTTTTTTTTTTTGAGAAAAACACATAAAATAATTCATTTTGCTATTGATCACTTTTATCACGAGATTTTTTTCCTTTCCTTTTGCGCAAAGCTGAGCTTTGTAACATTTGAAAATGATCATAGTTCACACTTCTGCTGTATTATTGACTGCCAAAGTATGTTTATTCTTCAAGCATTTTTTTAATACATATTAAAATGAACATTTAAATTTTTTAAAAAAAAAATTGCAAAAATTATTGTCCCGTATGACTGTATTGATTAACTGAAGTTAGTTAACTGCAACTGTTTAAACAACAACAAAAGCAACCATCCGGTGCTTTAACTAACCCGTTACAAGTAAACTTTTTAAAATATGTTTTAACAAATTTTTACCCCTGAAACAAATTTAACTACAATTATTTTTAGGACCTTCAAACCAAGTAACTGTTGTTTCTCTTTCGGACAGATTAAAATATTATCAAGCATGATTATAAATTTCGTTTACCGTAAGACGATTACGCCTTGTATAATATCTTGTGCAAAAATGTCTGCACAGAGCAAGAAAGATTTTGAAGCAATTGAAACCTATAACAAACTTCGTAAAAAACCTCTGTCGGAAACGGTGTATTCGTTATCGGAACGAAAAATTGCTAAGCGTTATTTTGACCAAGTGAAAGAATTCAGGAAGCGCAGTGAAGAAGGGTTTGAACCATCAAAACTTTTCATGGTGTGGCGCATTGCATCGCTAGTAAACAGGCCAATGTGGGAAAAAGAAGCAATAATACAGCTTGGTCTTCATCATCACAAAGTACAGTACGCCATTGTGAAAAATACTGCTTCAAATAATAAATTTCTGTGGTCGATTAAACATCTGATACGAGTGAAACCGATTACGTACCCCGATGGTTTTCCTGCTCAAGAAGATTTTTATGGAACATTTTTAAAACAGTCTGGTGAACTTATTGTTGCTCCTCGTTTAAAAGTCGACATTGAGGATTTAGAAAGAGATCCTGAATATGAGGAGAAGAAATTAGATCAGAGACACATAAGAGAAGACTTACGTTTGAAGTGGAACCAAAATTATCCCAAACTGTACTGATTGATATCTATAGTTTAATGAAATAAAATTTTGATCGGGACGGAAATATGGTTGTATAATTAATATTTATTTTTCAAATAATGATAAAGTATTTGCATTGAATTTGAGTAATGTTCTAGCTTTGTTGTAGAATTCATTAACAAGAGGTTAAGTTGAATCTCAGATAGATTGTCTCCTGCATATATGTAAGGGTTTTTTTTTTTTTAACTTACTGTTACAAATATCACTAAACACAGAATGTAAAACTTATAAACAGTCCCTTCTACTGATACCTTATTGCTGGACAAGGAATATTAAATGTCTCCAGCACAGTGACAAAAAGTTTTAGAGCTGTTTGAGACAAGCTTTTAGAACTGCATAATATGTCTGCAAAATTCACGTGTAATTTCGACAATTCTTTTTGGACCAATACCTTAAAAAAAAAACTTCCATCATTGTACCACAAAAATTGCCCCCCCCCCCCCCCTGCACCATTTTTAAGACTGACAACATCCAAATTCTTACTATTACAAAAATCGCATGGAAGCTAAAATATGACCATTTTTGCTTCTCTGCTATTAGTTCCTACTTTTCTAAACCTCCTTGCAAATGCATGCGTCATGGCATAACTTGAACCTTTCCCTCCCCAAGTCCGTAGTTCTTGCTACCTCCATAGTTCTTGCAAAAATGCCAAAGTTTTCGTACTGTTGAGGGGAAAAAATTTCCGACAGTTGCAAACAATTTTTTTTTGCAGGTAACTTTATTTATTTTAGCACAGACTGAACTGTCTCCTATAGTGTTTTATTGACCGCGACTATGTCGCCGTGTAGTGGCATTTCTGCCACGGGGGTCTCCAGTAAATAATTACGCAAAAATGTTGTGATGCAAGTTACCATTGGATATTCCCAACCATTTAGTCTGTCTAATGGTTTGGAGTTATCCTTTTTTTGAGCAATCACAAATTCCTTAGTGCCCTCACTTAATCAAAATTGGAGGTTACTTTGAATTTTCAGTTTCCTATGATGAAGAAAATAACTCGTTTTAATTTTTTTACGAAGACAAATTTTCATCACCGTTATTACGAATCCCTTGTGTTCATTCAAGGTTTATAACTGGGGGGGGGGGGGGGATTGCTGACTTCCAAACCTATTCAGCAAAAATTCGGAAGAAAGCTAATATGTCGATGACTAATGAATATGTTTACATATCTATCTAACTGCCTCTACATGTTTCATCTCCGGTTGAAAGCAAAACTCTATATTTAGTCATGAATATGAAATCTTTAAAGAAAGAACAGACAGCAGCTAATATTTTTTGCCATTTTAAAATAAAAAATTTAGAATTGTACTTAGCAGAGAACACAAGTTTGATTTTTAAACGCCATTAACCAACAATGCATTTATTCTGGGAAAATAATACTTATTAAGACAAAGTATTGTTCAAATGGTTGTAGTTTAAACGCGATAGCTAAAATTTATAATAGGATTAAGTTCACTATTACCATGGTTCACTATGGTCATGGCACCATTATATCATTTTCTCTTTTCTTCTTGTTTGGGCAAAAAAGCAAAAATGTCTTGCTTTATTTTCATAATTTGAATAGTATTTTAGCATTTTTATGAAATTTTCAACCGTAGCGTAAACTCTGGTTTAACTTAAACAGATTTTACTGTTAAAAGGAGGAGGGGGAATTCTTCTTTATTTTTATTGCCACATCCTAATCACCGTTTCTTGTTTTATGGATGTGCCTTGTACTACCTATTCTAAAAAAGCAAGTCATAATACCTGTACCTCAATAATCACTACTTCAGACTAGAAAGGAATAATTTTAGTCTTTCAGATCCAAAGGATGGGACGTGAGCTTTTGTAACACTGGTAAAAAATTACAAAGGATTTTTTTTTAAACTATGTTCACATGGCTTGAGATGTGGAAAAGTGTTCTACATTTAATGCACTAATAAACAGAAAATTGTAATTTTTGGACTTTTGCTTGTCTGGCTCTGAGATCGAGATATGATGACTGCAAATTTCTTGGCCATGTCCATTCCATTTGTAGAAACAAGAAACTCAATGAGTAGGGTCCTATTGCAATTCGTGATTCTGAAAAATTTAATTTGATTTCGAAACGTAAAAATTTAAACAAATGCTGGGTATTCTTTTGTTGTTGAATTTGTTACTTGTTAGTTAGCAGACCCGGCTCTTGGGGTGGGCGGCCACCTAGGGCGGCAAATTTCGAACTTGAAACATATTTTTTAAAGATATTAATATCTGCTTTAGGGTGATAAAGTTTACTGCTTCATTGCTAAGATAATAATAATAATAAGGAGTGTGTACCAGTGCTTGGATGTGCAAAACATAGTTTGGAATTTAACAAGAAATTTCATTTAATTTTAGAAGCGGCAAATTGCGTGATTAAAAATTCTTTTAAGAATTTTAATATCTGTTTCAGTGCCATACGTTGCATAACTTTAATGTTAAAAATAAATAATTTAAAGTTTGTACCAGTGCTTGGATATACAAAACCCAGTTTGGAATTTAACTAGAAACTCGCTTTAATTTTAAGCACTTTACAATTATTTTTATTAATATATTTTTATTTTATATTATTATTATTCAACAGGAGGTGGTTGCACTTGTCAATACCGCCTAGGGCGGCAGAACTACTAGAGTTGGCGTTGTTTGTTATTTAACTAATTGTATTATAGCGCGCCGTAACATTACCCCAGCTATGGGTTCTGGCACTGAAAAGCAAAGGCATTGTTCAGGTTTTCACAGAAGGCTCTCCACAAGCGCACATGAGTGTCTACATTCTACTTTGCCCAGGTTAAATCTGTATTTGTTGCTAAAGACGGCCTGAACCTGGATCCATTTGGCTGCAGTCCATTCCTGTACAATGTGATACTATTTTATTTATTTTAACTTTTCGCAGCAGTGGAGAAAATACAATTGGAGATCCTTTATATTTATACAGAAAAAAAAAAGTTAACATTCAGTTATTTTTTGAATAAAATATATACTTATTTTAATGAGCTTATTTTTTTAGTAATCCATGGTTTTCATTAAGCTCACTTGACCGAGGTTGATGTTGTTTGGGTTCAGTTTTTTCAGGACAAATATCAACATAGAAAAATTAAAAAGCAAAGCTTCATATAAATACAAAATTTCCAGATTACTAATCACTGATAAGAAAAGGGAATAAAGGTATTTAATCTTTATGATGAGTATACAGGTGCAAATTTGATGGGCAACTGATCTATAAATTTTGCCCCCCCCCCCTTTCCTGCAACGAAATCATTGTTTTCTAGTAAGCAGTTTTGATTTTTCTCCCCTCTCCTTTTTTCCCCCTTTTTTCGTCTTTTCCCCTATTCTTTTAATTTTTTCTACTTTTTTTTGGTAGAAAAAAGGAGGGTAGAGAAACCTGTCTTGGCTTTTTGCGGCCCCGTGAGTTGGGTCCTATCGCAAGTAATTCGTGATTGCAGAAATCTCATTTTTAAAATCTCGGGCCTGAGCAGGTGTCCCTTCTTTCCCTTCCCTGCAGACTACCCTCTACACGGGCGGCTGCATTATAAGCATAGAAAAATAAAATCAAAGGACGGAGGTCATTCAACATTCAAGAGAAAGCAATTCGTGATTGCTCAAAAACAAAACAATAATAACGTTAAAAGTCAAGTTTTCGAAATATGTTTTAAAAGGTAATGACCAATTCAGAAAATGTGGTCTTTATGGAGACTGTCCCCAAGAAATGGAGGCATTTGGTAGCCCGGATGTTGGGTCTCATTTCAAGATCTAACGAAGAAGGAAAAAGGGAATGATTTTTTTTTTTTTTTTTGTCGAAAAACTAATCTTTGTCCTTCAAAATTGTAAAAAACCGTAATAATGACGCTCTCCCATCAACGTAAAACTCATGGTCCTAATAGTAACTGTAACCGAAAATCACTGTTTACCGTCTGTATCCGGTTTTGATACAGACGATGCTAATTTTTCAATGTTTTAGTCGGTGTCAACGTCTTGAAATATGAAAATAAATTCGTGTACAAAGATAATTGGCAGCAAAATTGTTTTAATTCCATACCGAGAACATCATGTTCCAAAGTAAGTTTGATCAGTGGCTTTTAAACTTATGTATTGTCGCATTGAAGAGCTATAGTGCCCAACACTGTAGGACAACTCAAAAAACAGTTTTGAGATTGAAAATAAGAATTAATTTTGTGAAATAAACAAATTGTAATTTAATTATTTTGCGGATAGTTCTGGACGCTTCGGTTCTGTCACATTTGTAATATTTCTAAATAACAAAATTCCCTTTCATTTGTAGGAGGCTTCCTATATGTTCGGAATTATGACTTTTTGAGTTGTACTAGTATTCTTTTTGAAGTGTGATTTGTACCTTATGCTTTCCTTTTTTTCATATTTAACTTCCAAAAAGGCATGAAGGTGTAAAGTTTGAAAAGAAAAATTTAAAATGCCTCCAATAGACTAACACAACTATCCAGTGTTTTTAAAATTACTTAGGAACATTACTTTCTGGTAGTACACTTTTCAGTACACATCATCCAAAGTAACTGACTCAATCGGTGCTTCAATGTAACCGACAACCTGATGAAATACGGCATCCCAACTCCAAGTCCAGACTTGGCACCAGCAGACTATTCCTTGTTCCCTAAAGGGAAATCCTCTCTTAAGGGGGGGGGGGGGAACCAGTTTAAGAGGCCAGAATTTTAGTGTTTTTCATGATTTTTTTTTTTTTTAAAGAGGAAAGAAAAAATCAGAATTTCTTTAAACTTGGAGGATATTTTATTCATCTTTTGAAATACTCCTTGTAATTTTTTGAAGTTCTTTCCATCATAATTAGTGGAGTTAGAAGCTACTGTCCATGGGCGGTCGCCATTAGAGCTAGTTGCTGGTGTGCATTGCCGAAGACATAATTTTTGCCTGTAATCATTACAATTTTCCTTTCTCGGAAACAAATGATTTTCCTAAAATAGGAACCTAATTGTGATCAAAAACGTTGAAAATTGCATGTTTTTGCGTGGTTTCTTTATATTGTTTTGTTTTTCTACCATTTTTTTTTTGATATTTCTTGCATTAAAAAATATTTTTTGTAAATAATATCATCAAAGAGTTAGGTTCATATAAAGTATAATTGAATAAAGAATATTCACACAAATTTTCAGAACGATTGGTCAAAAACTCTTTGAGCTAGAATGCACACCAGATGAAAATAAGCTGTTTCGAGACAAACGCGTTAGAAAGAAAATGCTGTGAACGTTTTTGAATCTCCACAGTCACTTTAAGTGCTCATAGCATCGGAACTAATAGGAATTTTTCACTCAAATTTTGGTAACATATTCTTGAACAGTTTTACTAACATTTTATGACATTAAAAAAAAAACACGTTCCATTGAACGCCTTCTGGAATCTGCCTACCAGGGAAAGAGCCGAATTTAGCTCCACGTTGCCCCTAGGCAGATCTGAAGTCTGCCCCACCCCCTACACAAAAAAAAAAGAAATATCCGTGATTAAACAAAACAAAACGAAAAAAAAGTGTTCCAATGAAATTCAAACTGTAAGCTCATGAAAAAATGCTTTATATTCAGGGCTGCCCCCATGGGAGGTCACTGTGACCTCCCAAAAATTCCTTATTTGGAAAATTTGGAAACAAAATTGCAAAATTGTTTTTAATGTTCTTTATGTTACTTCCGGTTAGGTGTTATGAATGAATGACATGCTCGTATTTTATCATTCGGCAAACTGAGCATTATTTCCATCTATAAATCAACAACTTAAATAATATCCTCTGTGTTATTACATACACTCACTTAACATTTCTTACCATTCCTCATTGTCAACGGCATAGCTAGATAATGTAGATGCACATGCACACGCCTCGTGCAGATACAATTGCAGGAAATATCGCTCAAAATTTTTTTTTTATTAATATCAATATTAAACAATGGCTATCTTGAAAATCTCTAGATAAATTAATGAGACTAATCTCTTGCTTTCATGGATACATGATTGAAAGCACAATAAGCATTGCATTACTGAAAATTTTACCAGCCCACTGTATATATTTTTTAAATACTTGCAGATAGGTTTGAGTTGTGTGTGCAGATACTTTATGTTTTTGTCTTAGTATGCTCGTTGGCATTTCGCGTGTAAATTGTTACTGGATTACATTCCGAAAAGCCAAAGATTCTGCTTTTGAAAACTGCCCATTTGAAAATTATGTATCTCTTTTTAAAACTTTTTGAAGACTCCTTCTTGTTCATCGGTTTTTAACTAAGCATGTTTTCTTCTTTTAAAATCATTCAGCCTTTGGTATCTAGCTTTTGGTATATCACCAAAGATCAGGGCTGGCTTTCTGCTGGCAGAAACTAGTTTTTGCCTTGCCAGTGGCAGAAACTGGTTATAACCGGTAAAAACCGACAGAAACTGGCTAAAACTTAAGAGCATCTTTAATAACTCAAGTAATTACTAAATGATATTCGTTTCAGTAAACTAAAAAATTTAATTTTATTCAATCATTTTAAAAAATAAAATTCTATGCTAGTGCCCTTGATTTAGTTCGGAAAGGGAACTTTTCAATTGCAGATGTCTGTAATATTTGGATTAATCTAACAAAGGACGAAAAATCAATGGGTGCTTAGGAAAGAGGAGTGACATACAGAATTAAACAGGCATTGCAGATTGTAATTTGCTCGCATATATGCTTCATTTAAATTGCTTATGATTGAAATTATCATGGTGCTTCAAGAAAAAAGTGCCAGAATTTTACTTGCCAATATTAACATAGATTTTGTACCTAATGTCACAGCTTCGCAAACCGAATTGGCCCTATTCCTCGAAACTTATTTTTCCAAATTTACCACTTTTTAAAAAATGTTCCTACAACAAATGAAAGTTTCACGAACATTGCTTGTTCCTTGATTGCCTGTAGCTATTCTGTTGCAAGAATATTCCAATTCGTACATATTAAATTAAGAAACTGTTCAGATTTTAGGAATCACCTTTTCTAAGAGGCTACTGCAGGGTCCAAACAATGTAACATTTGATTTTGAATTGCGATAATATTGCAATTAAATTGTACTTTGGTTAACAATTATTTTTTACATGCATTTTCTGTGTCAATAATTATTTTTTTGTCATTTTGTGAAAATTTGCCAGTTTCTGCCTCAAATGTGGCAGAAAGTGGTATTTGCCATGTCGGTTTTAACCGGTTTCTACCAGTGGTTTTAACCGCCTCGGCAGAAACTTGCCAACCCTGCGAAAGATAGCTTAGAAATACATTTTTATACCTCAAAAATGAAAGATTTCTGGGCAGGGTCCCTAACGCTGCATTTTCTCTAACATTAGCAAATACAGCCAAAAAGTATATTTAGACCTTTAATTCTGAAAACTTTCCCCGAGAAAACTCCTACTCTCTGTTCTAAAGTCTCAACATATAGCCTAAAATTACGCTTTTAAAACATCGATACTTTAGTATCATTTTGAGAAAACAGCATTTGAACCCTGAGTATCCTTGATCTTATAATGTGATAGTCTAAAATACGTTTTTAGGACTTCAATGTCAGAAATTTTCCAAGAGAGATACCTTAATCGCGCTCCCCACTCTCACGGTAATGCCTCTAAAAATTAAAACTGCATTTTGAAAACTTCAATTAAAAAAAATTCCCAAGATAGGAATGCCGAACTCCTCACCTCTTTTCCTAACGTCTCCCAAAATTTCGTTCTTAGGAATTTGCGTGGGTGGGAGAGCTCGCAAGCCCTTCCCTCCAAAAGATAACCTAAAGTGAACTTCAGCTTTAAGAAACATTTAGGGAGGGAAACCTCCTTCTGCCCCGTCTTCTTCCTATCAAACAAAACCTTAAGTCGGACGTCAATTGCGGAAATTTTCCAGGAGAAAGACACCTGGTTTCACAACATTTTTGGTGCCGTTAGGCGTTAGGGTCAAAAGTCAACAAAGATAGCCTAAAATTGCATTTTTGAGACTTCGGTACCGAAAAATTTCCAAAGAAAGAATCCAAACCATCCCCATCCCACCAAACTATCAAAGATGTCCTTAAAGTTGATTTCAATTTTTAAAATATTTGGGTAAGATACCTCAGCGCCCCTCTCTTCCCTAACGACTACAAATGCGTTAGAATACTCTTGCAACTAGATTACCAAAGATAGCCTAAAATTGCATATTTCAGAGCTTAAAATTTTCGAATTGTCTCCGATCATTCTCTATTTCCTTAACTTCCTCAAAGTAGCTTAAGCTGCGTTTTAAAACTTTAATTTCGGAAATTTCTCTTTCGGTGCCCACTGATTCCCTAACATCAACAAAGAACTTTGAAAAAAATGGAAAACAAACCCAAACCGCCCTTTTTCTTAACTTCACTAAAAATTGCTAAAAATTGCAATTTTTAACTTTAGCAATTTTCATCATTTGTGGGCTTTTATCCCCCCCTTTTTTTGAAAGTATATGTAGAAATTAATTACGTCTTTTTTTTCTTTAATTAAATTTGTCTTGATTTTGACAGTTTTATGTATTAGCTATTTCACAATGAAAGGGCGGCTAGTTGAAGAACCGCCCCGGGCGGCAAACAATGTAGCTACGCCACTGCTCATACATGGAAGAATATAACCTGTCTTTAGAAATTTTTATTTCCTCAGTTAAAAAATTTCCTGTATGCAACAAGATAATGACCATCATATTTTGCACTATGCTTTTTACTTTACGTTTGTGACTACTTTTTATTAGTGATGTGCCGGATCGTTAAAAAAGTAGATCCGAATCCAGATCATTAGTGTCAAGATCCGCGGATACCGATACGGACCTCAAAGTTTTTTTTTACCCAATTCAACTATCCAAGTGTAAAATTTGTAACAGGAGGAATTTACGTCTGAATGATGGCACTGTTTCTTCAAAAAATGTTGTCTACGGCGAAAATATAATAAAGACAATGATTGCCTCTTTAAAGAAATCTCTGTTAAAATTGAGGGAGAGTTGGAAGGAATGGGACAGTGCTGCATTGATGCATAAATAGTACGTGAAAAATTATTTCTAGCTTGCTCGGTAGATGTAGGATACAGGAGCAAGAGTAAAGCTGTTTCTGGACAGGCTAGAAATATTTTTTAATTTTATTTCAGCATAAATGCAGCTTTGACCCATTCCACCCAACTTACTCCAACCGATGAAATAACAGAGCCGGGAACACCTTTACAAACAACAGTAAATAGAGAATTTAGTCTCACTTTTTTTGAAGGATGCCAAGAAAACCAAAATGAAGAATCACAGAAACCCCAAATAAACAACAAAACTAATATTAAATTAAAATTTAAAAAAAACGTCCCAGAGGGCCGACCTCATATTAAGATGAATTTTGCGGGTCAGAACACACATTGTTAATAAATATGAACTGACAGTTTCTTTTTGACAACTTTTTCTACTTATCTTCCGACTATGAAATTGCTAGGAATCACGCGTATAATGGCTTAGAATTGCATTTAGAATTTACTTAACAAGATTATAGCTCCTACTGTACATAACTTGGAAGTTCCAAACAAATATCAAACGCAGAAAACTTCGTTCTTACAATTAGACCCAATATTTTTAACGTATGGGTGAGTTTTTACTACCATAATTGTGAAAAATGTTAAGTCGGTTTTTAATTGATGTCTCCAGTAATTAAAGTTATACAAAAGCTAGGCCAAGCTAATGACATTTTTGATAAAGTGATCTTTTCAACGAAAAAATAACTATCAAAATCGTTTCATTTGCTTAGGAGCTACGATGCCTAAAATAGACACACAGATACACACTTTTGAAACTTATTACCCTTTCGTTTTTGCGGCGGGGGGGGGGGGGGGGGTACAAATTGGCTTCTAAAATGACACCGAAAATTTAAATAGGGAATAAAACATAATTCAAACGGAGTTTAAAAGTATTTTATTCAAATATTTAAGAATTTTTAGAATAGAAAAGATCCATTTAAGATCCATCAAAACAGTAACGGATATGGATACAGATCTTTATTTTCCCTCGGATATCCGGAACATCATTACTTTTTATGAGTATCTGTACTTTTCTGAAAGGTTTATTTACTTACCCTTACCAGGGTCAAGGGTGTCCCAATCTTAAATTTTTGGGAGGAGGGAAATGTTTAATTTACCAAATGAAACTCTGATTTTTACCATATAATAAAATATGTTTTTTGTTTGGGGGGGGGGGGGTATTGGTATTTAAAAATGGTATGCAATATAGTTGGTTTCCATTCTGCAATGTATTAACGTGCAGTGTTGTAGTATAGGAGATGGCATCTTATTACTTCATTTTTCCCCCAAGTATCCTCCTCTTTTTTATCATTTTATCACAAGTGTTCCTCCACTTTTTGATTTCCTTCACTTATTCTTGTATCTGTGAGTCTTTTTATCCAGGATTACTTGACTGATAGAAACCAAACATTATGTTAACTCAAAATTTTATATGCCTTATGAATTTTAAGAGAAACTAAAACTATAAACTGTTAACTATGAATTTTATGGGAAAATTAAACATGCAGAAAGTGAGTTTTCTAAGAACTGTTGAATTAATTGAATGAAATCTCATATAATGGGACATTTTTTTTTATAGATATCATCTCTGGATGCAAGATAAGGAATTACTGGATTTGACAGCTTCCGAACGACTGTCTCTTGAGGAGGAGTATGCCATGCAAAAATCATGGTTTGAAGAGGAAGATAGTATGTTTTTTCTCTAAATTACTGAATATACCTGCCTACTCCCTTGATTCAAATGAATATCAATTTAGAGTCGTTTTTTCCTCCAATAGAGTGCACATTTATTGTTCTCGACAAAAACATCTTTGATGATTCTGATGATGAAATAGGTATGAATGTTTATACTTTTTTTTAAACAAGTAATGTGTTCATTTTAAAATTCATATATTTTTATGTTTTTCTAGTGAAACGATATAAATTAAAGCAAATAAACGTTTATTCAGAAAGTTACCACTCTATAGCCAGGGCTATAGGGCCTCATCTGATCATTGATGAATGCTAATAAGAACGAAACTGCAGTCCTCTGCTGGAATTGACTGAGCTGGCATTTTATTTCATGTATTTCTGCCTTAGCCCTGGCTATAGGACAGTAACTTACTGCATATACCTGCCTTACCTTCAATCTTCGAGTCGAACCGAACCATTGCTTCGGTCATTTGTCTGGTCAGCGATAATTCTATATTAGCTACCAGTTTGTTTGACACTCTTGGCTTCCTTAAGAGGTTTTCTACCTCCAGCTCAGTCACTCCTATGCCGAGCTGATGAGTGCCAATAAGCACGAAACTGCAGTCCTCTGCTGGAATTGACTGAGCTGGCATTTTATTTCATGTATTTCTGCCTTAGCCCTGGCTATAGGACAGTAACTTACTGCATATACCTGCCTTACCTTCAATCTTCGAGTCGAACCGAACCATTGCTTCGGTCATTTGTCTGGTCAGCGCTAATTCTATATTAGCTACCAGTTTGTTTGACACTCTTGGCTTCCTTAAGAGGTTTTCTACCTCCAGCTCAGTCACTCCTATGCCGAGCTGATGAGTGCTAATAAGCACGAAACTGCAGTCCTCTGCTGGAATTGACTGAGCTGGCATTTTATTTCATGTATTTCTGCCTTAGCCCTGGCTATAGGACAGTAACTTACTGCGTATACCTGCCTTACCTTCAATCTTCGAGTCGAACCGAACCATTGCTTTGGTCATTTGTCTGGTCAGCGCTAATTCTATATTAGCTACCAGTTTGTTTGACACTCTTGGCTTCCTTAAGAGGTTTTCTACCTCCAGCTCAGTCACTCCTACGCCGAGCTGATGAGTGCTAATAAGCACGAAACTGCAGTCCTCGGCTGGAAATGACTGAGCTGGCAGTATATTTCATGTAAATAAACATTTGTTTGATTTTATTGACACTCTCATTCATTTGGCTTTGAAAATACCCTCGGCAAAATTAAAACCCTAGGGTAGTTTCACATCAAAGAGAACCCAGATGCTTCCATCTGGTGGAAACTCAGGTTTGCCCACCTAGGGGGTTCATGGTGCAGACTGTGCCATTGAAATTTTTAGGAGGGGAGGTGTTTTGAGGGGTATTTTTCACTTTTTAGGGGGCTCTTGCTTTAGGGTGGGATCTTTGCGATATTTAGGGGGTGCCCTTGCTCTTAACACTAGGATTACGGCAGTCTTCGTGTACCTAGAAATACGACGGAGGTCATTTTGACCATCAGAGAAGAAATCTGCTTAGTTCCCTACATAATATAATATATTTGCAAAAATTATTTAAAATAAACTCAAACATATTCGTAATAAATACAGTCAATTGAAACGATATAGAGACTTTAATTATAAATAATGAAGTATTTAAAAAAAGTTTTAAAAACTCTTAAACCAACTAGCGCCGTCTCAGTTGCATTGCAGAAACTAGCGGCTAACGCTCCCTTTTATGTAGAAAAACATTATGAATGTTTCAAGTTCTTGCACTGATATGCTTCAGGGAGGGGGGGGGGGGTTGAGCACCCTCTTTCATTTGAAATAGGAAGCTAAACTTCTTCCAGTATATTACCATATCTATATTCTTTGATATTACTATCCACAGGTCTAAAAATATTGAGTGGTGTCCTGTTATCTAGGAGGAACTTTTTTCTTTGAATGTATTTTTGACCCCCCCCCCCCCCCCGTCCTCCAAATAAAACTACCGTTTCGGGTGCGAAACATTTCTGAAACTGCTTCGGTGTCAATAAAAAACACCAAATCGGCTAGGAATATTGCACCTAATTGGACATAAACTTTATTTATTAATTTTATACACAGTAAAAGAAGTAGTGTTTTAATTATTTACTTTTAAAAATAATTAAAGAATTAAAAAATTACTGAAATGGTTTAAATTTTATTCATGAAGTGTTTGAACACAATGTGAACGGATAATATGGTCGATGGTTTAGGGATCATGACCTCCATGTTGCCACTGGGTGCCTAACTCAGCCCCATTAGAAAGAAAATAAGTTGACACCTTTATGGATAGTCTTTATTCTCTCTAACACCCACTACTTTATGGGGTTTGAAAATTTAAAATGATATCTGTAAAAACTTTTTACAAAAAATAGTTATGACTATAACATGACTTATAGCTTTTGAAACTTAAATGAGACTGTTTATTTACAGAAAATTGCTACTGTACTTTGCTTTCTTTCTTATGTAGATTCCATGATTGGGGATGTTAATTTATTTTTTAATGTTGAAGAAGAACCCAAAACAGCAGAAATTGAAATAATGATAGCTGGTAAGAAGATGATTCAACTGTATATATTTAGACCTCATTTAAGAATTAAGTATTAAGGGTACAATTTTTCAAAATTAGTTCAGAGCAATTGACTGTTTGCTGAGTGCATAGAAAAAAATGACTAAAAGGAATGACTGAAACAAAAATTAACTTTCATTTTCAAAACCCTGAAAAAAAAAAGCTTTTTTGTTTGTTTGTTTACTTATTTTATTTGATTCTTGTTTTCTTTTCTATCTCTGAAGAACTTTAGTATTTTTATAGATCCTGTTCATCGATGTAAAGGTAAAGGTAGAGAAGCATTACTCCTTATGATGCGATATGGTAAGTTTTCTTTTGCAGCAGCTCAATATTTTTTTGTGCATAATTTCTGAAAAAGTACACGATTTATTGCATTCGCAGATACATACCTTATAACCAGTACTGTAGTTGGTGAAGGGTGTTTGTGAGGACTCACCAAAACAAAAGATGATTTGAAACCAATTTACATAACATCTGCATAATTTACTGTGGGATAATTTAGGTCCCTTGGTTTTTATTTTATTCATAAATGATATTTGTAATATTTTTCAAATTGTGACTATCTATTGTTCGTTGATGATTTAAAGTTTTTAGAAACATTCGCACTATCTCTGACGCTACCCTTTTACAGATTGATTTGGATCATCGTTAGACGGATGGATTATGATAGCGTGGTTGCTGGGCAAGTTTGCCGATAAACAATAGAGCTGCGGAATTATTTTTATATTTGAAATATAGTATTTGATTTTTTTTTTGTTTAGTTGGCGAAATATTTTAAATTGCAGTAAAAAACGCTTCACTCGCTAAATAGAGCAACTGTAAATCGAATTTAATGATTTGACGAAAAGTTTTTAATTTCCAAAGAAACTTAAATAGTTTTTTTTTTGAAAAGGTGTGTACACATTTTATACAAAGAAAAACGGTCATTTCACATCAGAGGGGGAGGGGGCGTCAATTTTTTTTATTCAACGGACTTCCATTAAATTTTTAGCACGGGCATCGCTGTGCGGGTACTGCTAGTGCTTAATAAGCATATGAAGTTTTAAGAAGTTACCTGCATAAAGAGTTATTTAATATTTCCTTTTCCAATGGTAATCAAATGAACTTTACACAAAAATCATGATGCGAACAAAATGTATTAAACGATTAATCAATTAAGACATCAACTTGTTCCAAAGTTGCTACTTTGGCTCTAGAAATACAGTAATGTTTCCTTTGCAATTATTTGTTTTATCATTTGGAAAATTATAGAAACAGACACATGGGGTATAGCAGTAAGTAAATGGTGTACAGAATGAGTCATGGTCTTGTTTGGTACACTACACATACTATACTTTCGACTGGGATTAAAAAAGATAATCCAAAATTTGGGCACATGTATTATCAATTCTAATTTATAAGCAAAATAGCTCAGCTTTTCCATACTATATATGTGATTTCATGTCTATGAGCCTCCATAGAAAATTTTCCTTCTTAATTTAAAAAGGAAAAAGAATTTTCCTTCTAAAAAATGCTGTTTGATAGAAAGATTGTGTAATCTATTTACGTTACAATTTTTTAATTTGTTATAGATTCTTAAATGCTTATCTGAGTATTATCTTGTGATGTGATTTTTCTAGGGGTTGATGTTCTAAATGTTGATAAATTCATAGCCAAAATCAAAGCAAACAATGAAAGAAGTTTGAAATTATTTGAATCCATTGGATTTGTTCAGGTAAATTTAATTCTATCTGTGCCCATGTATTTGTATCTTGGAAGAGCAACAAATGTCAAATATATCAATTTTAAGAAAAACGGTCGTAAGGATTTTTATTTATTTTTTATTTTTATTTTTTTATTTTTTTTTCTGGTTCTACCTTACTTTTATGCCTAAATCCAGCAACAAGAAATTGTCTCACGCTACTTTAGGAACGTACAAATAATTTTAAATTATTTTAGTTGTGCTTGAATTACAAGTGACCATTGGTTGTTATTGTTTTAAATAAAAATACTGATTGCTGAAAAAACTAAGATTGTAGGATTTAGGTAAATATGGTTACTATAACTCAAAAAATGGCACTGCATCACATTGTTTTTTTTTTTTTTTTTTTTTTTTTTTTTTTTTTTTTTTTTTGCACTAAAAAAATTACTATTTTGTGGACATTTTTATCATAAACTAAATTTGATCAAAATCTGACATTAATCGTTCTTGCACCAAAGTAGATATATCTTGTATTTACATTTTGTTTTCACTTATACTTAATGATTTTACAGATTGGGAAAAGTGAGATTTTTCAAGAGATTGAAACAGTTTGTAATGTAACAGAAACGTGGAAAATGAAGCTCATGACAGAAGCAAAGAGTTTTCAAATAAAATCTTATGAATAACAAATTCTTTAGAAGTTTTTTCTACATAATGGTGAGTTATGATACAATATGTGATAACTAGCAAATGTACCCGGCGTTGCCTGGGTCAGTAATAATTGTAAGAAACAATCGCTCTTTTCTTTCGTTTTCTGTTTTAACTGAAAGAACTCAAAACACACCGCTTTGACGTGATTAAAAATCGAGCTTCTTCCTTACCCATAAAAGTAAAATAGCAATAAGTGTAAAGAACCAGCGAATATTCATTTAGAAGCGAAAGCACGAATTTAAGTATATTAAAATTTTGAAGAATTTCCAAAATATGAACTAACAAAAACAAAGATCACTAAATAAACCGTGCGCATGCTTCATTTAATTAAATAGTACACACACACACACACACACACACAAAAGAAAAAAAAAAAGCTCTCTACTGTAAGCTTTAACTCTGAACTAAAGCTCTCCTACCCTCAGGGTGCGAAAAGTAGAGTTTCCAAATGTTTAAATGACTTTAAACTCATGTTTGCTCCAGAGAAGCCTTGATTCAAAATTTTCATTATGATTACTTTTAATATTGCTGTTGTTAGGCAACGAATTTTTGTAACAATGGGTTTTATGTTTAATCACATAGAGTAAAGAAATTACATAGAGAGGCCCTGCTATACTAAGAAATTGAAGCCGGAAGTTGCACCGCTGTTTCCAAAGATCCTTAGCTTCTTGCTAAGTATTTTATGATACATCTTGATTCCAAACATTTCATTACTGAATCTCGATTGTTTGTTAATTTAAACTTAGATATTGTTGCAAGTTTATGGAGCACGTTTTTGAAATTACATTAATACATGAATTAAAATGCAAACCAATCCGCCAGCTACTTTATACGGTCTCTTTGCGAGATTGGTGAAAACTATACTCGCGAATCGATCACGTTATCATAACCCCGCTAATCATTGCACCCCTGTACAGTGGCGTACCGAAGGGGGGGCGGAGGGGGCGGTCCGCCCCAGGCCCCGCTTTGACATAGGCCCCCAAATCTCAATTTTTGGTTTTCACCAATATTGTCGCATATCTTGGTTTGAATGCTTAAACAAGTTGGCTTAATAAATCATAACTTTTTTAAAGACCAAATATTTGTTCAGGGATACAATCAATACCTCTTCGGGATCAATGGAGGGTTTATGATACCCAGGCCCCGCTTTGACATAGGCCCCAAAATTTTAATTCGTTTTCTTTTTCGCCAGACGTGCCTTATGTCATGGTTTAGATAAATAAAAAGTAGACTTTTCATGTAGAATGAATATTTTCTCAGTGACTCTTCCCTAAACAAAGAGAGGGCAAATTATGTCCCACAGGCCCCGCTTTGACATAAGCCCCGAAATTGTATCTTATTTTTTCCAGTAGATCTGTCATATACATCATGATTAGAAATATTAATCACTTACCTATATATGCGAGCATATATCATAAATTTTGTTAAATATGACTTTTTTTCATAGTGACCCGTCCTAAGTGTACAAAGGCACATGAGCGCTTGGGCCACGAATTTAATGGGGGCTCCAAATTTTCAAATTAACTAAACCTATAAAAATCATTTGCTTTTATTTTGTTAAGTGCTTTCAGCAAAGTTTTATGCATTTTTTTTCGAACAATTTATATAAAAAAAACTAATGCATAGAGCAGATGCACGTTTATAATTTTTGATCATTACAGTATACAGCTAAAATATCTGTTTTATGTTTTGTTTTGTGTATTAAGACTACGATGGTCTAGTCTTAATTCATACACTATTTTTGAAACCAAATTCAAACATATAACCAAGAAAATCCATTCCTAAATGAGAAGTTGTCTATCCTTTGTGGTGTTGGAAAAATCAGTCAGATAAATTTTTCTTTTTATCGGACCCCTTCTGACTCAAGCAAAGGGGACTTCCTTTTTGCTATGCCCCTTTCGACAGCGTAAAACTGTTTAATTGGTCAATCCTTCGGGACTTTTGACCTTGACTGCATAATACCTCCTCCCATCCATTCTATACTCGATTGCAAGCTTACTTGACTATGGAGAAATGAGCTGCGGCCAAGCAAAAGAAATAGTTCCTAGCCGCCATGGGCGGATTTATGGGGGGGGGCAAAGGGGAGCAATGCCTCCCCAGTTTGGGAGGACTTTATGTAGTAACAACATATCTTCCAAAAAATTTTTTAAATAATATTATTTTATTCTTTGTTGAATAGTTCAGAAGGACATGGGTGGATTTATGGGGGGGGGGGGCATAGATTGCAATGCCCGACAGTTTTGGGAGGACTTCATATAGTAACATTACATCTTCCAAAACCTTAAGACAAAAAAAAAAAATTTTTTTTTTGAATAGTCAATGAAAATGAAGAGGTTCGCGAATGTCCTTTTCTGATGGGAGAAATAAAAATATAAAAAAGAACATTAAATACAAACAGTACAGCTGTCACTGGGGTGCTGAAAATATGTCTTAATTCACCATTTGACTGAAAATCATTTGGGCAAGTATATAAATGGAACTATAGGCTAAACGAGCTATGCATTCAGCTGCAACACTTGTAATAATTGACGATTATTTTTACAAATTAGAACCTAAAACAAAGGAAACCCTCCTCCCCCATTTGCGCTAACAGAACGATCTACTCTTTATAATTTGTTTTCTTTTTTTTTCAGAATGTTTATTTTCAATTTGCGTGATTTCAAAAACTAGATATTTTGTGTTGTTACAGACGAACGATTTTGAAGAACCTTCTGAATTCACACGTTCAGATTGGTAAAACTGTAAAAACCCTTTAACTGTAAAAACTGACGAATTTTCGTAAAATTTACAAAAATCTGCAGGAAAGAGTGAATTATATACAGGGAAAGATTTGCCCATAAGATAAACAAGCTATAGCTTAGGGTCACTACTTTGAAGTGGGCCGGTAACTCGCAAAAAATGAATCATTCGCTCCTTAAAAAATGGAAAGTGCTTGAAAAGACTAATTTCATTTTCAAGAGCTTGAAAGCTTTGAATATTTGGAAACATGTGGGTACAAACCTTAAATTTTAAAATTTCTAACAAATGGTAGGGGGAGGAATGCCAAAATATGTCAAATTCAGCTCCTTGCTACATCCTCGCTGCATCAAAAAAGTAAAAATCATGGTTCTTATGTTTGTAACATATTGCTTGAAATAAATTTTTCTGACTCACATGTTTCATATCTTGCTATTTATTTGATCCCGAATGCAGTATTTTGGAAATTCTTTTCTATTGATTGCTTTTATCTTGCTTCTACTGCATATTGTTAATCTGTTTAGCCCAGAAAAAAAATTATACACTACCTCCATTCCTTTTCGTTTTCTGCACTGCTTATAATTTAAAAAAAGGTTATTGTAATGAGAATTTTATAGTTTATTTTTTCTTTTAGACTTAAAATAGCTGTTTTTTTTTTTTACGAAGTTTGAACAAGACCGTACAACTGTATAACCTAGTACTCAATTTCAGAGACTGGAAAGTGCAAATGAGTTGCCTTAAATTATTAAATGTTCTAAAATCCTTGAAAAGAATTGGCGCAGTATAACCTACTAGGGCTCTTGTGCCAAAACACTCAATCTAAACAACCAAACCATGAAAATAGTTTGACAAGTCTTTGAAACTCCTAAGCAAAGTGTGCTTCAATTTTATTTCTTATCAAGTGTACGAATTATGAATTGTTCAAATAAGTAGTATGTTACTCTCATGTTACTTATTTTCTAAATATGTACACCATTTCTTTTAAAGTATTAACTTACATCACAAAGCACATTTAAATCATAAAACTTTTTTTAAAAAAATTGTCTATATTTTCCTGAGATTTTCGTCTATCCAATTTACTCTTATAAGGCTTCAAAATGCAGATTTTTATATCCATTTTACAAAATATCCTCCGGGGAAGAACCCCCGGACCCCCTAAAATTGGAGATATTCTATATCCAACTTAAAAGAGAGCCCTGCGTCACTCTTGATACCAGTCACCCCTCTTAAGGTCAATTCAAAAAGGACAGCATGAAAACACACATTAATGAAAACGACACACACAAAAAAAGGTAAAGCATGGCCTTATTCATCACAGGAAAACAAACCAAAACATGGGGGGGGGGGGGGGGGCAATTAAAAATGTTGCTCAAAAAAGATCCTGCCTCCCCCCAGGAACTTAGTCCTAAATCCGCCTATGCCTAGCCCTTTGTCC